>NC_134356.1:683626292-683828792 GCF_048569485.1 Anomaloglossus baeobatrachus
CCATAAAGTATGAGTACAGTAGTACCATATAATATAGTAATATGTAATATAAAAGTATAGTAATACCACAGTAGAATAAGAGTATACTAATACCACATGAGTATAATACCATGTACTAGGAAAGAGTACAGTAATACCATACAAAAGAATAGGAATTCCGTATATGAGCATAGTAATACCACATAATAGAGTATAGGTATACCGTATAAAAGTATAGTAATACCACAGTAGAATAAGAGTATACTAATACCACATGAGTATATACCATGTACTAGGAAACAGTACAGTAATACCAAACAAAAGAATAGGAATTCCGTATAGGAGCATAGTAATACCACATAATAGAGTATAGGTATACCGTATATAAGTACAGTAATACCATACAGTATGAATATAAGAGTATACTAATATCACATAATATAAAAGTCTAATGATACCACGTACTACAAAATATAATGGCATGTAACATACTGTATGCTATTACTATACTCATAAGTACAGTAATACCATGTAAGAGTATAGTAATATCATGTAATATGAAAGTATAGTAATACCACAGTAGAATAGAAGAGTAAACTAATACCACATGCGTATAATACCATGTACCATGAAACAGTACAGTAATACCATACAAAAGAATAGGAACCCCACATGATATGAGCATAGTAATATCACATAACACAAAAGGGAGTATAAAGATACTACGTAATATAGAGTATAGTAATACCACAAAATAGTACAGTAATACCATATAATAGAAGTATACTAATACCACATAATAGGATATGAGAATACTGTAAAACATGTAAGTATAGTAATACTGCACAATAGGATATACAGTACGAGTATAGTAATGCAGGAGGTGGTCAGGAGACCCCCACTCCTACTAGGTGTTGTATTAGTGTATTGCATAATGTGTGTTTATACTATGGTGGGTCATAAATGGATATATTTTTGGTAACTAAGGGAACAGTTCCCCTGTTCCAGGTGTGCGCTGGCAGACGCCTCCCCTCTGGGTTGTGTTGTGGTTTAACATGACAGAGAAAGTGCGGGAAAGAGTCTGAGGAGAGAGACCGGACTGATGGAGAGATAGGAGCGGTTGTGCCTCAGACGTGGTGAGACTTGAAAGACACTGCCTGAGGAGAATCCGATAAGCTCGGAGTGGGAAGATATATGGTGCCAACTAAGAGACTTCCGCGAGTTGGACTGTAGAGAACCCAGACTTTAGCCAGGCCAGGGACCTGTGAGAAGAGAAGACGTCGCCCAGAGAACCCAGCCGCCAAGTGCTGAAGAGAAGAAAAAGTTCCCTTTTGCCTCAACTGGAGAAGTGTGTGCCAACAAACCTTGCTTGCCCCCAGAGAAAGACAGTTTCTCACGATGGTACCATGAGTCTGCATTCGTGCACCTTTGTTAGGGCATAGTGTAGGCCGCAGTCGTTAGTGGAGTAGTAGTAGGTGGTCAGTCAGACTGTAGTAGTAGAAGAGCAGGCGTCGCCTGGAGGAGGACCAGCCGCCCCATGCCGAAAGAGAACGAAAAGTTCCCTCTTGTTTCACCTGGAGAAATGCACATCAGTGAACCTTGCTGTCTCCAGATAGACAGTTTGTCCATGATGGTAGCACGAGTCTGCATTTGTGCACCTTGGCTAGGGCGTAGAGTAGGCCGCAGTCGTTAGTGGAGTAGTAGTCGTAGAGGAAGCCAGTCAGACTGTAGTGTAGTGTAGCCAAGTGTACTTTAATGTTCTGTGCGGTCTCACTTTGTTTTGTGATAGTTGAGGGTGACGGCTGCAGTCTGCCCCATGCTATGCAATTTACTTGTTTATTACCCATGTAACTTCTCGTACCCCCCATCAGCTGTCTTGCAGCAGTTGTGTGTTCCTGCTTGTAGTCTCGTCTTGTGCCGTAACTTACTCTGCACTGCGGTGGAGCCTGGCCATCGCTTTAGGAATACCATACAACAGGATATAAAAAGAGTATAGTAATACCATACAATATAATAGAAGTATAGCAATGCCACACAGTGTAATATGAAGGCACAGTAATACAGGGTACAAGTTGGGACTGTCGGTGCTGGTTACTTCGGGGTAGTGATCGTCCTCTGTAGATGATGAGTTGACTGCTGAGAACCCTTCATACAAGTTGGGTAGAAGATATGATCCTTTGTAGATGGTGAGGTGACGGCAGACCACCCTACGTCCCCCTTCACACAAGTTGGGTAGAAGATCTGATCCTTTGTAGATGGTGAGGTGACCGGCAGACCACCCTACGTCCCCCTTCACACAAGTTGGGTAGAAGATCTGATCCTTTGTAGATAATGAGGTGACGGCAGACCACCCTCCTTCCCCCTCCACACAAGTTGGGTAGAAGATCTGATCCTTTGTAGATGGTGAGGTGACGGCAGACCACCCTCCTTCCCCCTCCACACAAGTTGGGTAGAAGATCTGATCCTTTGTAGATGGTGAGGTGACGGCAGACCACCCTCCTTTCCCCTCCACACAAGTTGGGTAGAAGATCTGATCCTTTGTAGATGGTGAGGTGATGGCAGACACCGTCCGTCACCCTCCACACAAGTTGGTAGAAGATCTGATCCTTTGTAGATGGTGAGGTGATGGCAGACCACCCTCCGTCCCCCTCCACACAAGTTGGGTAGAAGAGAAGATATCACGTCACACCCGACAAAGGACAATGTAACAAGATCACTGGCAGAATCTGCATCTTGTCGACCACATGGAGTCTTTACCTTTTTGACCATCGGTAACAGATTTGGTGATGACCGAAGCAGTTGAGACCTTGAATTCGATGCCCCCCGGATCTCTTCAGTATAAAACCTTCTCTAAAAGAAGAAGAAAGAAGTGAAAAAAGTAGTGGAGACCCCGACACTGACCAATAACTGGGATCTGGTAAGTCTGACATCAGTGGTGTGCAGGGGGAGCAATATAAGAGACAACCTGAGAAATATAGTGCAGAGAAGAATATAATGGATAACCAGCATGGATTTCCAAAAGGTAAGTCATGCCTAACCAACATGTTGGGTTTCTACGAGGAGTTAAGTGCAAGTCAATGCCTAATCAGTGGGGTCCGACACCTTGCATCCCATCCGATCAGCTGTTCTCGGCTTCTTCTGCTGCAGTCGGCGGTAGCAGGTGGCCAGAAATGCTCAGTTCCGGAGCTGCTCCGCCTTCCAATAGTGGCTGCCGCCGGTAATGCACATCCATCTCCCATTCAACTCAATAAGAGGGGAATGTGCCATACAAAGGCCATCAATGTTTAAGTAGTGGACAACCTCTTCTAAAAACGGACCTTAATATTACAGAACGATCTGGATAAGATGTCGGAATGGAATGCGAGTGGAGAAAAGGCGATTCCGGCAGCTAAATAGGAAAGGGTTCTTTACAGTTAGAGCAGTCAGGCTGTGGAATCCCGGCCACAACTACTTTTATATCAGTCCAGATGATTTCTTCAGTACACAACATTATTGGTTATAAATGATTTAGTGACAAAATGTATAATTGGTGGAAGAAGATGGAAAAATGGAAAAAGGGCTTTTTTCAATCTATATAACATTTGGAGTACGGGATGACGACGTTGACATCACAAAGATAATTTACACTGGGGGTGCGGGAGGACAACGCTCGGGGTACAGGACAGGGCACTGAATACTCACAGTCCTTTGCTCCCCAGGTCTGTGATGAAGGAGAGCTGACTGACCTCCAGGAACTCCATCTGGAAGAGAACGGTGTGAGGATGTGAAGACGTCTGTCCTGACTGACCATCACTGAGCAGAAGCAAAACAGCGGACAGGGACCTCATACAGGGTAGAGATCAGATCATACACGAGGACTCTGCACCCCAGGGGAAAAAGGGAGGGGAGGAGAGGACCCTGCGCACCCCAGGGGAAAAAGGGAGGGGAGGAGAGGACCCTGCGCACCCCAGGGGAAAAAAGGGAGGGGAGGAGAGGACCCTGCGCACCCCAAAGGGAAAAAGGGAGGGGAGGAGAGGACCCTGCGCACCCCAGGGGGGGAAAGGGAGGGGAGGAGAGGACCCTGCACCCCAGGGGAAAAAGGGAGGGGAGGAGAGGACCCTGCGCACCCCAGGGGAAAAAGGGAGGGGAGGAGAGGACCCTGCGCACCCCAGGGGAAAAAGGGAGGGGAGGAGAGGACCCTGCGCACCCCAGGGGAAAACAGGGAGGGGAGGAGAGGACCCTGCGCACCCCAAAGGGAAAAAGGGAGGGGATGACCCTGCGCACCCCAGGGGGGGAAAGGGAGGGGAGGAGAGGACCCTGCGCACCCCAGGGGAAAAAGGGAGGGTAGAAGAGGACCCTGCGCACCCCAGGGGAAAACAGGGAGGGGAGGAGAGGACCCTGCGCACCCCAAAGGGAAAAAGGGAGGGGAGGACCCTGCGCACCCCAGGGGGGGAAAAAGGGAGGGGAGGAGAGGACCCTGCGCACCCCAGAGGGAAAAAGGGAGGAGAGGACCCTGCGCACCCCAGGGGAAAAGGTGGAGGGGTAGGAGAGGACCCTGCGCACCCCAGGGGAAAAAGGGAGGGGTAGAAGAGGACCCTGCGCACCCCAGAGGGAAAAACGGGAGGGGAGGAGAGGACCCTGCGCACCCCAGGGGAAAAAGGGAGGGGTAGGAGAGGACCCTGCGCACCCAGGGGAAAAAAGGGAGGGGTAGAAAGAGGACCCTGCGCACCCCAGGGGGAAAAAGGGAGGGGTAGAAGAGGACCTGCGCACCCCAGGGGGAAAAAGGGAGGGGAGGAGAGGACCCTGCGCACCCCAAAGGGAAAAAGGGAGGGGAGGACCCTGCGCACCCCAGGGGGGGGGAAAGGGAGGGGAGGACCCTGCGCACCCCAGGGGGGGGGAAAGGGAGGGGAGGAGAGGACCCTGCGCACCCCAGAGGGAAAAAGGGAGGAGAGGACCCTGCGCACCCCAGGGGAAAAAGGGAGGGGTAGAAGAGGACCCTGCGCACCCCAGGGGAAAAAGGGAGGGGTAGAAGAGGACCCTGCGCACCCCAGGGGAAAAAGGGAGGGGTAGAAGAGGACCCCTGCGCACCCCAGGGGAAAAAGGGAGGGGTAGAAGAGGACCCTGCGCACCCCAGGGGAAAACAGGGAGGGGTAGAAGAGGACCCTGCGCACCCCAGGGGGAAAAAGGGAGGGGAGGAGAGGACCCTGCGCACCCAAAGGGAAAAAGGAGGGGAGGACCCTGCGCACCCCAGGGGGGGGAAAGGGGAGGGGAGGACCCTGCGCACCCCAGGGGGGGGAAAGGGAGGGGAGGAGAGGACCCTGCGCACCCCAGAGGGAAAAAGGGGAGGGGTAGGAGAGGACCCTGCGCACCCCAGGGGAAAAAGGGAGGGGTAGAAGAGGACCCTGCGCACCCCAGGGGAAAAAGGGAGGGGTAGAAGAGGACCCTGCGCACCCCAGGGGAAAACAGGGAGGGGAGGAGAGGACCCTGCGCACCCCAGGGAAAAAGGGAGGGGTAGGAGAGGACCCTGCGCACCCCAGGGGAAAAAGGGAGGGGTAGAAGAGGACCCTGCGCACCCCAGGGGAAAAAGGAGGGGTAGAAGAGGACCCTGCGCACCCCAGGGGAAAACAGGGAGGGGAGGAGAGGACCCTGCGCACCCCAGGGGGAAAAAGGGAGGGGAGGAGAGGACCCTGCGCACCCCAGGGGAAAAAGGGAGGGGTAGAAGAGGACCCTGCGCACCCAGGGAAACAGGGAGGGAGGAGAGGACCCTGCGCACCCCAGGGGAAAAGGGAGGGGTAGGAGAGGACCCTGCGCACCCAGGGGAAAAAGGGAGGGGTAGAAGAGGACCCTGCGCACCCCAGGGGAAAAAGGGAGGGGTAGAAGAGGACCCTGCGCACCCCAGGGAAAACAGGGAGGGGAGGAGAGGACCCTGCGCACCCCAGGGGGGAAAAAGGGAGGGGAGGAGAGGACCCTGCGCACCCCCAAAGGGAAAAAGGGAGGGGAGGAGAGGACCCTGCGCACCCAAGGGGGGGAAAGGGAGGGGAGGAGAGGACCCTGCACCCCAGGGGAAAAAGGGAGGGGAGGAGAGGACCCTGCGCACCCCAGGGAAAAAGGGAGGGAGGAGAGGACCCTGCGCACCCAGGGGAAAAAGGGAGGGGAGGAGAGGACCCTGCGCACCCCAGGGGAAAACAGGGAGGGGAGGAGAGGACCCTGCGCACCCCAAAGGGAAAAAGGGAGGGGATGACCCTGCGCACCCCAGGGGGGGAAAGGGAGGGGAGGAGAGGACCCTGCGCACCCAGGGGAAAAAGGGAGGGGAGGAGAGGACCCTGCGCACCCAGGGAAAAGGGGAGGAGAGGGGAGGACCCTGTGCACCCCAGGGAAAGGGAGGAGAGGACCCTGCGCAACCTGGGGAAAAAGGGAGAGGAGGAGAGGACCCTGCGCAACCTGGGGGAAAAAGTAGGGGAGGACCCTGTGCACCCCAGGGGAAAAAGGGAGGGGTAGAAGAGGACCCTGCGCACCCCAGGGGAAAACAGGGAGGGGAGGAGAGGACCCTGCGCACCCCAAAGGGAAAAAGGGAGGGGGAGGACCCTGCGCACCCCAGGGGGGAAAAAGGGAGGGGAGGAGAGGACCCTGCGCACCCAGAGGGAAAAAGGGAGGAGAGGACCCTGCGCACCCCAGGGGGAAAAGGGGAGGGGTAGGAGAGGACCCTGCGCACCCCAGGGGAAAAAGGGAGGGGAGGAGAGGACCCTGCGCACCCCAGGGGAAAAAGGAGGGGTAGGAGAGGACCCTGCGCACCCCAGGGGAAAACAGGGAGGGGTAGAAGAGGACCCTGCGCACCCCAGGGGGGAAAAAGGGAGGGGAGGAGAGGACCCTGCGCACCCCAAAGGGAAAAAGGGAGGGGAGGACCCTGCGCACCCCAGGGGGGGGGAAAGGGAGGGGAGGACCCTGCGCACCCCAGGGGGGGGAAAGGGAGGGGAGGAGAGGACCCTGCGCACCCCAGAGGGAAAAAGGGAGGAGAGGACCCTGCGCACCCCAGGGGAAAAAGGGAGGGGTAGGAGAGGACCCTGCGCACCCCAGGGGAAAACAGGGAGGGGAGGAGAGGACCCTGCGCACCCCAGGGGAAAAAGGGAGGGGTAGGAGAGGACCCTGCGCACCCCAGGGGAAAAAGGGAGGGTAGAAGAGGACCCTGCGCACCCAGGGGAAAAAGGGAGGGGTAGAAGAGGACCCTGCGCACCCAGGGGAAAAAGGGAGGGGTAGAAGAGGACCCTGCGCACCCCAGGGGAAAACAGGGAGGGGTAGAAGAGGACCCTGCGCACCCCAGGGGGAAAAAGGGAGGGGAGGAGAGGACCCTGCGCACCCCAAAGGGAAAAAGGGAGGGGAGGACCCTGCGCACCCCAGGGGGGGGAAAGGGAGGGGAGGACCCTGCGCACCCCAGGGGGGGGGAAAGGGAGGGGAGGAGAGGACCCTGCGCACCCCAGAGGGAAAAAGGGAGGGGTAGGAGAGGACCCTGCGCACCCCAGGGGAAAAAGGGAGGGGTAGAAGAGGACCCTGCGCACCCCAGGGGAAAAAGGGAGGGGTAGAAGAGGACCCTGCGCACCCCAGGGGAAAACAGGGAGGGGAGGAGAGGACCCTGCGCACCCCAGGGGAAAAGGGAGGGGTAGGAGAGGACCCTGCGCACCCCAGGGGAAAAAGGAGGGGTAGAAGAGGACCCTGCGCACCCCAGGGGAAAAAGGGAGGGGTAGAAGAGGACCCTGCGCACCCCAGGGGAAAACAGGGAGGGGTAGAAGAGGACCCTGCGCACCCCAGGGGAAAACAGGGAGGGGAGGAGAGGACCTGCGCACCCCAGGGGAAAACAGGGAGGGGAGGAGAGGACCCTGCGCACCACAAAGGGAAAAAAGGGAGGGGAGGACCCTGCGCACCCCAGGGGGGGAAAGGGAGGGGAGGAGAGGACCCTGCGCACCCCAGGGAAAAGGGAGGAGAGGGGAGGACCCTGTGCACCCCAGGGGAAAGGGAGGAGAGGGGAGGACCCTGTGCACCCCAGGGGGAAAGGAGAGGAGAGGACCCTGCGCAACCTGGGGAAAAAAGGGAGAGGAGGAGAGGACCCTGCGCAACCTGGGGGAAAAAGTAGGGAGGACCCTGTGCACCCCCGGCCTGGTGAGAGCATTCCCTCATTTTCTGGAGGACAGCTTTCAACATGTTTTGTGACTGTAGAAGTGTAGGGGATGCGGGGATCCTCTGGGTGAGGTGAGCAGCGCAGCTCCCCTGGCCCCCAGGACACAGCAGCGCGGGCTTCCCCGGGCCCCCTAGCACACAGCGGCGCGGCCCCCCCCCCCCCCCTTCCCCCCGGCACGGCTCCCCCGGCCCCCTCAGCACACAGCGGCGCACACAGCAGCGCGGCTCCCCCGGCCGGACGCCTCTCACCATGGCGTGGTAGTTTCGGTAGAAGGACTTGGCCAGCAGCACATTGAGGTAATCAGCGAGATACTTCTATAAGAAAAAAAGCAAGAAGAGACCCTCAGATTACAGCCTGCTCCAGAGTCTCCATAAACAGCATTGTATCTAATCCTGTGAGATACTGCTACTCCAGAGCTGTGCATCTAATCCCGAGTGATATCGTACTCCTGAGCTGTTGAGCTATACATCTAATCCTGTATGATACTATATTCCAGAGCTGTGCATCTAATCCTGTGTCATACTGTATCCCTGAGCTGTGTATTCTGATTCGGTGTGATACAGTTTGCTGTGCATCTAAGCCCATCAGTAGCTTACATACCGACCTGCTTACTTGAGGTTCGCCGTGAGGACTCCCCCGAGGCGTGGGGCAGGGAGGGCATTTCTTCAGAGGTGGTTTCAGCTCGAGACCTCAACACAGAAAACCTGGAGATACAAGGACAGATAAGAGGATCAGATACACGGACCACTGCATCTAAGATACACAGAGGTGAGGGTTGTATCTAAGGTGGAACACTACATAATTTTGTCGACAACTGGATGCAATACTCAGATTCTGTGATGGAAGAGCAAAACATTTGAGCTTTTAAAGGACCACAAGCCCCACCCCTGAGGAGCCATCACCTGTGGCTCACTCCGCCCCCTGCCCTCCCATGAGCATCGTGGAGCCCCTCTTACCGGGACAGAGGGTTTAGGGGCAGGAGGGAGACGAATATCTTGTGTCTGAGGAGATCGCGGTGCAGCTCCTGGAAATTTTTGTATTTCTTTTTGATCGTCCATTGGAACGGCCCATGTGTAAGACAAATGGAATATAAAGTGCTGGTCCGAACCTGAAATGTACAAGAGGGTGGGACATTACATCCCCAGAACCACCCAAATACTGCTATGACACAGCCTTCGTGGCCTAGATGTGTTTTAGGCCATTGTTATCGCATAAATGATTATCCCACTAAACGTAAAACCTGATGTGACGGCGGTCGCTGCAGAACTCTGTGGACACCATGCTAAGTAATGTTCAAGAAATCACTAAGTGTGGCTCCTTGACAGCAGCTCAATCAAAGGCCGCTTCTCTTAGTCTCCTCTACACAAGTGATGTTGAGATGTGTCTGATACTTGATGTCTGTGCATCATTTATCTCAGATGCTGACAGTTTGCCATTTTTGAGATTTGAAACTCTGATGAGCTTATCCTCTGCAGCAGAGGTAATACTTGGTCATCCTTTCCTGGATTAGTCATCATGAAGCCAGTTTCATTATAGCAATTGATGGTTTTCATGACAGCCCTTTGGAAAATCACTAGAACCTTGAAGATATCCCACATTGACTTAACTTCATGTCTTAAATAATAATGGACAGGTCGATACTCTTCATTGCACATTTTTTGTCATATAAAGAACAGATGTGGCAATGTATGGAGCTGTTCACTAACACTGCCTCTGAACAACACACCCGATGGCAGCAAACACTTTCTGACGGCCGGTGATTCCCCTTAACAATACTGGTCCATTGGAAGGCATTTCAAGGAACACTTGATAAAGCTACTTAAGATAATCGGGAGGGGGGGGGGGTGTTAAGTCATTATCACAGTAATAGAGACAAATGGAGAAATCTAAGGTGTTACACTTATTCTGGTTGGTATCACACAAGTTTGTCTTTTTACTCCTTCACCTGTGTGTTCTTCCATGGTTTTGCTATCTTTAGTCTGAATCTACAATGTGCACATTCCCATAAGAATGCATCAATCCTCAAAAAACGGTAAAGAAAAACCCAGAAATTGTGATAAACTCCAAGACCTGATAAGACAAGAATGGGTCATCAGTCAGGATCTAGGTCAGTCTCAAAACCTTTGACCTGCGCCCGTACATCGCCAGCATTGGCTGCGCCTGTACATCGCCAGCATTGGCTGCGCCCGTACATCGCCTGCGCAGTATCCTTCTCCCTCATCTTTCTCAAATAATTTCTGTTATGTAACAAGAATAGCTCTTATTTTGTGTAAACATCACTGAATGGAATTAGTTTTGTTTTTTTTCTAAAAACAAGCTACAGCTTTTTTATTCTATTATTTCTGCCCCTGTATATAGGTTGTATCCATAAACTTTTTTTAAATTTTATTTATATTTGGCCAAATATGTTTTTTAGAAAACCTCTCAGCTGCAAAGTGTAGCTTAAAAAAAATAAAATAAGCTAGTTATGCTTTATTCATCCTTCCCAGGTCCAGTACCGAGTGTCGTTCACTTTGTCTGATGTGTATTATTGTCTTCATTGGTGCTGTTCTGTCAATATCGCTGCAGGCAATTACTGAGCTCACTGCCTTTCAGTGTCTCACTGGTTGGCTGCATAGATGTCAACATGACTTTAGCGCTGCAGACAGTGACCGATAGCAGTGGTGGAGACTCAGCACTCAGTAAAGCAAAAAGTAAAGCTCCTCCTATCTGTATCACCCTGCAGGGGGGGGGGGGGGAAAGGAGGCTCATAGCTCCTCCCATCACTCTGCAGGGGGAGGAGACTTACAGCTCCTCCCATCACTGTAGGGGGGAGGAGACTCATAGCTCCTCCTATCACTGTAGGGGGAGGAGACTCATAGCTCCTCCTATCACTGTAGGGGGGAGGAGACTCATAGCTCCTCCTATCACTGTAGGAGACTCATAGCTCCTCCTATCACTGTAGGGGGAGGAGACTCATAGCTCCTCCTATCACTGTAGGGGGAGGAGACTCATAGCTCCTCCACACTATCACCCTTGCTGATTTTTTGGCACCCATTGTTATTTCTTACCTTGGTGCCACTGGTGTAGCGCTCGGTCTGTAATATGTTGGCAGTCACCGGGACGCCTCTCAGGAATACGGACCCTTGGTGCTTCAGTGGTTTCAGGCAATACACGGTGAGGAATGAGCTGAACTGAGATCCTGCAGAGAGAAGAAATACATTAGTGCTGGCTGCAGCAGGGGAGACCGAAAACAAGTCTGTGCAGTAGGAAGAGGCAGCCTAATGTATAGCAGAGCAAACATCCTGAGCACAGTACGGGCATGTGCATGTATATAGACTCATGCCATGGCCGACCAGAGAAAACAGGAGGCCGAACCTATCAGTTATGAAGAGTCTGATTGGCGGAAATGGTTGATCACAGAAAGCGATAGACAATGGTCAGCCTCTTCTCGGACTGAAACGGCTGATAACAGGGAACAATAGAGGTTACTTGTATGATAAATGGAGAGCAGTCCGGCTGCAGGAGGTGTCCCTTTAAGGTCTGAAGGATACACAAATTAAATAACTAATCATAAACCCGAGGGCCCTGACCCCGGCCCGTCCATGGCAGGGATGTGCGGCCGCCCTTTTCCCCTCATTAGCCGAGGAGCTCGCAGTTTCCCAGGCCTGGTTTATGGGATAAGACGACGTCAGCATTCCTGGGGAATCACTGGTGAAAAAGACTAAAGATGAAGCCGGGAGTGAATGTGTAATAATCACAGGAGGCAAGATGGAAGCACAAGTACAGCAGGGGCAATGCGGGGAAGTCTGAGACCCCATTACAAAATTAAATGCCCCCATTCATGGAAAGGTTTGCACTTTCTCCACAGGAATTTAGGAACCCCTCCTATCATCCCAAAACCTGAAACTCTGCACATTAAAGGAGAACGATCACGGGTGACAGACAGTCCTGTGGTGTCCGGATGTAGAAGGTCGTAGCGTTTGGCTGCACAAATTGCTCCACGAGTTCATCCCTTTCCCTTTAGGACCCTGCTGATTTCCCCTCCCCTTTCAGCTGTTATTCATCACTACTTCCCTTAAATACCCTTATTTCCCCTGGATCTGTGCTTAAAATCTATTCAAGCTCTGAATGCAAGCTGTCGGCTTGCACTCATCTGAAAAAAACAAGGTTCTTTTCTGCATTTCTGTCACAGGTGACATATCAATCATGTGGTTTCTGGCCATAGAAGGTCATAGTTTGGCAGCACAGAATGCTCCCTGACTTTCCATTGTTTCTACGGTCAGTATTCATTGGCATAGGTAGCTTTCCTGCTGGGTTTTCATCTCTCCCCCTTTTGGACCCAGCAGGAGCTTGACTTTCACCCAGCTGCTGATTATCAGCATTCCCTTGGTTCTTAAATACTCCCTTCCTTCCTTGGACTGTACTGGTGATATCTTCAGTTCCTTCAAGCATTGGTTGCAAGCAAATGGCTTGTACTCCTATGAGTTGCTGAAAACTTAGCTAAACTCCTACCTGAGTCATTAATGATAAGTAGTTCATGCTTTTTCCCACGTGTCCTCCTTGTGTCTTCTTTACTGGGGTTGACGAAAAGCTCGTCCCACCAAGTTAGGGCCCAGCACTAGGGATAACTAGGGTCAGGTATCCAGCTCGGTGCATAGGTGCGGAAGCAATCTAGGGTGGTGAGGAACCCCACGGACCAGAGGTAGGTTAGGTCAACGGGTCACCATCTTCCCTTTCCCTAGGCGTAGGGTTACCCTTTCACTTGGAACTTCCCAATACCTAGTGTGACAATTTCTCCCTCAGTCATCCGGAGAGAAGATATTTGTTTGCTTTCTCCCTAGGTCTTCTTTAGTGTTCAGTGGGGTTGACTAAGCGCTGATCCCACCTGTTCCCTACCTTGAGCCTACTTCAGGGACAGTCAGGGCCAGGTATCCTGCTTGGCACATAGGTGAGGAACCTATCTAGGGCAGTGAGAGAATCCAGTGACCAGCAGTAGGTTAGGTCAGGGGTCACCATCTTCCCTTTCCCTAGATGTAGGGTTTCCCTTCCACTGGGAACTTCCCCATACCTAGGGTAACAATTTCTCCCAGAGTCATCTGGAGAGAAGATATTAGTTGCTTTCCTCCTATGTTTCCTTTAGTGCTCAGTAGGGTTGATGAAGAGCTCATCCCACTCATTCCCTACCTTGGGCCTACTTCAGGGTCAGTCAGGGCATACTTGGCGCATAGAAGCAGGACCTATCTAGGGTGGTGAGGAACCCCATGGACCAGAGGTAGGTTAGGTCAGGGGTCACCATCTTCCCTTTCCCTAGATGTAGGGTTTCCCTTCCACTGGGAACTTCCCCATACCTAGGGTAACAATTTCTCCTCGAGTCATCTGGAGAGAAGATATTGGTTTGCTTCCCCCCCCAATGTCTTTTTTAGTGCTCAGTGGGGTTGATGAAGAGCTCATCCCACCCATTCCCTACCTTGGGCCTACTTCAGGGTCACTCAGGGCATATAGGTGCAGGACCTATCTAGGGTGGTGAGGGACCCTAGGGACCAGCAGTAGGTTTGGTCAGCTGGGTCATCATCTTCCTTTTCCTTAGACGTAGGGTTTCCCTTCCACTGGGAACTTCCCCATACCTAGCGTGACAAATTTCTCCTCGAGTCATCTGGAGAGAAGATATTTGTTTGCTTTCTCCCCATGTCTTCTTTAGTGCTCAGTGGGGTTGACTAAGCGCTCATCCCACCCATTCCCTACCTTGGGCCTACTTCAGGGTCAGTCAGGGCCAGGTAGCCTGCTTAGCGCATAGGTGAGGAACCTATCTAGGATGGTCAGGTAAGCCAGGGAACAGCAGTAGGTTTGGTCAGGGGTCACCATCTCCCCCTCCCTAGACACAGGGTTTCCCTTTTTGCTTGGTACTTTCCCATACCTAGTGTGACAACAACAGAGATGTGTCTATATAGGAGGAGTCACCCTATATGAAGATCAGCTCTGGAGCACAAACTGCTGCCCTTACAAGAGCAAGACCATAAACTCAGAAGAGCTTTGCAAAAGCAGACGGAAGGTTTAGGATTCGGGCAGAGACGCCCGGGTGCGGAGTACCTTCTTCATCTTCCCGTATGGAGTCCAGCTCATCCAGCTCCAAGTCGAGGGCTGCGGTGTCCAGGTGTTGGGGCAGGAAGCAGCCATCGGGCGAGTCCGGAGTCTGCATATTAACACACGCCTGAAGGGAGAAAAGAGGGGATATATTAGAGACTGGACACACTCAGATTGGACAGAGAAGTGGAAAATTGTACAAAAAAAACCAAAAAAAAAAATCTGTACTACCTGCATCCACCACCAGGGGAGCTCACTGATTCCTGCAGCTTCTCTGCATATCTGTACTAGCTCTGAGCTCCCCCTAGTGGCGGCTGCAGGCAGCCATAATTGTGTCCTTCATCAGGATAAATGGCAGAAGTCATCTTTACAGAGTTTTGGGCTTAAAGAAAATAAATAAACCTTCTAGAAGCTATTTGAATGGTCTCGCCCTCTTCTGAGACCCGGGACTTATTTTCCCAGTGATGGAGCTGTGCGCGTTCTCGCCTACAGCTATAGTTTTTATTGGCACCATTGTGTCATATATGTGTCAATTTAATCACTTCTCACTGCATTTATGGGGAAGTAAAAACCCAAACCGGCAATTTTAAAGTTTTTTTTATCTTTTTACATTGATTCCCGCATGAATTAAAATATTTTTCATAAATTGGACTTTTATGGATGAGGCGAGAACAAAATAATCCTGTATGAGTTATTTTTTTCCACTTTACAATAAAAGTATTCTAATTTTTTTTTCTTTGCGCTCTCCTTTTTATTGTTTGCAAATATCTGGATGTCAGAGGGGGGACGGGGTCATAGTGTATATCGGGGGGGACGGGACATAGTGGATATCAGGGGGAGGGGGGAAACAGTGGATATCAGGAGGGGGGGGGGAAAACAGTGGATATCAGGAGGGGGGGGGGGGAAACAGTGGATATCAGGAGGGGGGGGGGGAAACAGTGGATATCAGGAGGGGGGGGGAAACAGTGGATATCAGGAGGGGGGGGGGGAAACAGTGGATATCAGGAGGGGGGGGAAACAGTGGATATCAGGAGGGGGGGGGAAACAGTGGATATCAGGAGGGGGGCGCAACATAGTGGATATCAGGGGGGGGAAACACAGTGGATATCAGGGGAGGGGGGAAACACAGTGGATATCAGGGGGACGATGACACATAGTGGATACCGGGGGGGGGGGGGGGGGAGACGACACATAGTGGATATCAGGGAATACAGAGTGATATTGGGAATATCGGGTACTTTGAGGTTACCGTGAGGAACAAAGAAAAAAAAATTAATTGCTGCATCTGCCTGGGAAACGGCGGAGAAAATATTTATATCAATGTGCTTATCCCATGGAGCACGGCCAAGAGGTGGCGGCGCTGCCAACCCTGCCCGCCATCACCCGGACACCTCCCTGCCGCTCCGACTAATAACGAGAGAGATTAACTCCTAATGAACAACTCCCCCATCGTCTGACAATACAGCACCACAGCCAGAGGCGCAGAGAATACTAACGAGAGGGAAAACAAAGCCCCGGCCAGAAGAAGCTTATGTAATGTCAGCCCCGCTGCCAAGAAAGCGCAGAGCGAGTGCCAGGAGGCACAAGAGAGGAATCACTGAGCTGCCGAGGAAATAGTACAAGATAAGAACCCACACCGTCATAGGCATGTACAGGACTGTGCTCACCTTATACCAGAGGCATAATGTACAGGAGATGCCCAGGTTATACCGGCTGTACACATACTCGGATGCCTATGTAATAGCAGCCCTGACACTCCCCATTCGTGGCTCCTCTTGGCGGGGCCGGTGTCTTGTTCTCTGGCTTCACCTGTGTAAACAGTGATATAATCCTCCGCTGGCTGATCTCACGTTACATAGGTTACATAGCCATGGAGCATGTGAGGCGGCAGGTACAGGACGGGCGCTCCCGCCAGCAGCCATAGGCCCCACCATCACAGCCAGGGACCTAAGCAGGACCCCCGCTCTGCCGCATCCCACCGCCAGAGGCCGGACATCGGCTTTATGGACACTGACATCATCATACACAACTATATAGAAGAGCTGCGCTACAGGGACTGGAGGATACAAAGAGAATAAAAAATAATAAGACGCCACACAGCAAGCGAAAACAAAAGCAGAAACATAAAACAGAAGATCATGAGATAAAAACAAACAAAAAAACAAAAAAAAAAACAAAAAAACAACCCACTATGCTAGGAGGATGAAAAAAAAAAAAAAAAAAAAAAAAAAAAAAACAAGAACCTAAAGGCTGACTGCTTCAGAAAGGGGGGGGGGGGGGTAACGGGTCTTACACAACCCAAGAATGGGCTCTGAAATGCCTGCCATAAAAGGAGCAGTAGTAAAGTTTCCTATCATATACAGCGGGCGGGTGAAATACATACCACTGCCTGTAAAGGGGGCCAACGACCCGACCGCCCCCTGTAGAGGGGGCCAACGACCCGACCGCCCCCTGTAGAGGGGGCCAACGACCCGACCGCCCCCTGTAGAGGGGGCCAACGACCCGACCGCCCCCTGTAGAGGGGGCCAACGACCCGACCGCCCCCTGTAGAGGGGGCCAACGACCCGACCGCCCCCTGTAGAGGCGGCCAACGACCCGACCGCCCCCTGTAGAGGGGGCCAACGACCCGACCGCCCCCTGTAGAGGGGGCCAACGACCCGACCGCCCCCTGTAGAGGGGGCCAACGACCCGACCCCCGCTGCATGTAGAGCTATAAAAGACCCATGCCTGCTTCTTAAAAACAGTGATGAAGACTTGCTTACTGTAGAGCAATAATTCTTGTTTAACTCCTGAAACTCATTTGGGTCTATACTCTGCGCTCCCTAATGTGCCTATATGGGTCCGTCCTTCCCCCATTACCGTCACGAGCCTTGGCCCTCACTTACTCTGAACTCACCCTAGCTGGCGAGAAGGCTGATGAGAACACTAGTCTCACCACTGCAATAATAAAACAACAAAGTAAAAGGAGACAGACAGAGGGAAATAGACACAAAAAGGAAAAACACTCCGAACTCCTCCAATGCAGTTAAACACTACAGCTGCAATAGTAACTACTCCTCAGCTCGTTCCAGAGATTAGTTCGTTACAAATTGGTCAGCAAAGAATGAGAATCTACAAACGTCGTCAGATTGCAACTAACAATATTTTATATAGCACAGGGGAGAGGTCACAAAAGAGCCGCACCTGAGATGAAGGCTACAAAGAACAGCCAGGTAGGAAAGTCTCCTTAACCCCTGCAGCACTAAAATAAAGTAGATTCACTCAAATACAAGCTGTAGATCTGCAAACAATAAGGCGTTGTGATCATCTGGTCCCAGACTCGTCGGGTCCCCCCAGAGCGGGACACACAGGACAGGTATTACAGCTCAGCATCAGACACTTCAATGGAGCGGAGCTGTAGTATCAGACATGGACAGATGTGGTACTGCTGTTTTTCTAATCCTAGAAAGCCTGTAAAGATCCTTCTTCAGGATGTGGATTCTCCTCACTTCTCAGGACTTTGCCAAGATTACAATGCTGATGATCGTTCCCCCCACCACCGAAACCTTGTGCCAGGTCCTCACATCCAAGAGATACTGGACTCATGAGATCTCAATGGTGTCATGCCGCAGCCTGGCACACAGTTTACGATGCCTCAGTTTGACGTTGGTGCTCAACAGCTTGTCCTTGGCATTGTGAGGTTTAATGACGCAGCCTGACCCTGGTGTCCAATGGATGAAAGCCTCAGCCGAGCTCTGGAATCCAAGATCCTACTGCAATATTTGGTAGGAGTAATATTAGCAAATACTTCCAATTAGAAATATAGTAGAGTTTTCGTGATTTAGCCATGTCTCTTACCTCATGTGCGGGGCACTGCAGATTAGGTATCCATGGTTATGTCCACTCATATAGCGCCTCTCGCTGTCAATCAGTGGATATTATATCATTGGCATCCAGGGTTCTGGTGGCCCAAACAGCTTTATGTCCCAGTACTGCTATAGGCCCAATATTTTGAAGGCCCTTCCCAAAGTTGCCAAAATTTCTGGGGGTATTTAAGACCAGTTGACAGGCGACATTTGACAACCATGACCGTATTTCTTACAGATATTCATTAGCCTTATAACCTTTCCTCCTACTTAAGTTCATTGGGTTCATGCCCAGTCAACCTGGCATTTGTGGAGTTCACTCGGTAAGGTAGATTTACAAAGCCGCAGGTCAGGGTACACACACAGACCCAGGGCATCGGACAATCATCTGGAGGACACGCAAGAGAGATTGGACACAATACAAGATACAGGTCCATGACGAAAGACCCAATAATAGTTTGTTATGGGTTAATCCAGAATGTGGCCATCAGGGAGTCAACCAGCAGGACTGAGCGTTAGGCTAGGTTCACATTTCTGTTTTGCATCAGTCACATGCGTTGCTTGACGCTTCTGACTGATGCGTTGTACAACAGATGACAAGAATAGAATTCATTGTCGGACTCCGTTGTAAAACGTGAGAGAGAACGATCAGCCGATGGCTCCCAGCAGCCGGCCGACCAGCCGATGGCTCCCAGCAGCCGGCCGACCAGCCGATGGCTCCCAGCAGCCGGCCGACCAGCCGATGGCTCCCAGCAGCCGGCCGACCAGCCGATGGCTCCCAGCAGCCGGCCGACCAGCCGATGGCTCCCAGCAGCCGGCCGACCAGCCGATGGCTCCCAGCAGCCGGCCGACCAGCCGATGGCTCCCAGCAGCCGGCCGACCAGCCGATGGCTCCCAGCAGCCGGCCGACCAGCCGATGGCTCCCAGCAGCCGGCCGACCAGCCGATGGCTCCCAGCAGCCGGCCGACCAGCCGATGGCTCCCAGCAGCCGGCCGACCAGCCGATGGCTCCCAGCAGCCGGCCGACCAGCCGATGGCTCCCAGCAGCCGGCCGACCAGCCGATGGCTCCCAGCAGCCGGCCGACCAGCCGATGGCTCCCAGCAGCCGGCCGACCAGCCGATGGCTCCCAGCAGCCGGCCGACCAGCCGATGGCTCCCAGCAGCCGGCCGACCAGCCGATGGCTCCCAGCAGCCGGCCGACCAGCCGATGGCTCCCAGCAGCCGGCCGACCAGCCGATGGCTCCCAGCAGCCGGCCGACCAGCCGATGGCTCCCAGCAGCCGGCCGACCAGCCGATGGCTCCCAGCAGCCGGCCGACCAGCCGATGGCTCCCAGCAGCCGGCCGACCAGCCGATGGCTCCCAGCAGCCGGCCGACCAGCCGATGGCTCCCAGCAGCCGGCCGACCAGCCGATGGCTCCCAGCAGCCGGCCGACCAGCCGATGGCTCCCAGCAGCCGGCCGACCAGCCGATGGCTCACAGCAGCCGGCCGACCAGCCGATGGCTCACAGCAGCCGGCCGACCAGCCGATGGCTCACAGCAGCCGGCCGACCAGCCGATGGCTCACAGCAGCCGGCCGACCAGCCGATGGCTCACAGCAGCCGGCCGACCAGCCGATCGTTCAGCCGCTGAGAGAGAGCATGCGCTGTGGAATCAATAGGATTCCGCTGCTTAAAAAACGGGCGGAGGATGCAACGCAGCGTCATCAGTCACAATCCGCCGCTCATACAAGTATATGGGAACAACGGAATCCGCCAAGCGGATTCCCTTGTTTACCAGAGCCGCGGATTGTGACTGATACAAATTGACGGAAATGTGAACCTAGCCTAAGCCGGAATCACATGAGAATTTCTAAGACAACTGCATAATGTGATCGGATGCTGGAGCACATCACCAGTCACAATATGGACGTAGGGAGATCTCACTGAAACAATATGTGAAATCCCATTGTGGAGCACAGCAAAGGGCAGCAGCCAGAGGGGAAGGGAGTGGAGCCGCCTCAACTTGCTGGGACAGATGCCTAACAATATCCAATTGACTTGATTCTCCATCCTGGTTCTCGTTTCAGGTGGTTTGTTGACCCAGGCTAGCTCTACTGTCACAAAGACACAACCAGACTTTATTTCTCTATTGCTCTCCATTCACCACAAACGAGTAAACGTGAACAGATGTCATCTGAAAGCAGCTTCACCGATCAGAAATCACAATACAAAAGGCTGAGGAGAGGTCTTCTCAGGGAACAAGTACAGCAAATGCAGGTATCCGTAGGGAGGCAAACTGGTGCTGTCGCATTCCTTTCCCTGAAGATCCCAGTCATGTTATTGTACTGTCACGTAGTGCAATGTGAATTGTGTCCTGTGTGTTTTGTAAATAAATGTAAATATGTGAACCGTGATGCATTGTAACGTGTTCCCGTGTCCTGCTTAGGAGGGTTGAGCTCTGTCCAGCCACAGACAGTGAGCAGGGTCAGAAGTAGTTAAAGTTAGGACTAGCCCACAATGGGAGGAGTTAGTTGATAGGGACAGAGACTGCTGCTTCTTGAAAGTTAGGGAAGACTCAGTGTTTGACAGGAATGAACGTATAGTCTGAAGGTCATCAAGGCCGCATGCAGTGGGTGACCTGTGGCAAGAGAAAAGGAGACCATATTGGAGATAGTGTGAGACTTTAGTGGTGACAGAGAAACAGAACATGAGACAACACTGAGGCTAGCGACCAGCCTTCTAACAAAATTGCCCTGGATATAAAGGTCCAGAGGACAGGACTTTAGCAGCAAGACCTGAAGCCTAAAAAGGTAATGGGCAGAGATGGACTAATATGTGAGCATAGTCGGCTTTCCTGGATGGAGTCTCCCCAAACGTTTGAGAACGCATGACTTTATCTGGCAATAATGGCAAATCCCGTACTTCTCTATAAGAAGAGACGTGGATAGGGAAGGTTCTGGGAGCACAAGATTCTACTCTGGCCATAGTGGAAAACCCCTACGAGGAGAAGAGACGTGGATAAGAAAGCTTCTGGGAGCACAAGGTTCTACTCTGGCCATAGTGGAAAAACCTCTACGAGGAGAAGAGACGTGGATAAGAAAGCTTCTGGGAGCACAAGGTTCTACTCTGGCCATAGTGGAAAAACCTCTACGAGGAGAAGAGACATAGATAGGGAAGGTTTAGGGAGCATGAGGCTCTACTCTGGCCATAGTGGAAAAACCCCTACGAGGAGAAGAGACATGGATACGGAAGGTTTTGGGAGCAGAAGGCTCTACTCTGGCCATAGTGGAAAGACCCCCCCCAACTCCCTCCTCCACGAGGAGAATAGACATGGAGCCACGGAAAGGGAAACTGAATGTCATGGATTGGATTGTAGCGTTGGGCTGAGAAGTGCTGGGACTCACAAGACCAGTAAGAATGGAAACAACCTAGAGGACACCAAGACTGTGTCTGAATATGCTTTTAGACTTGAAACGTGCTGGAACATATGTAGCCGCTATCTCATATATAAAAAGTTGTTGATGGAGCTGAAATGGTGAGTAAAATACTATTTAAAATGAACTTATGGTCTCTTTGTGGAAACGAGTGGTCATCCGGTCCTGGCCAGCCGACGGCAACTTACACGGCATAGTCCCCATACCTTAGAAGTCTACTCATCCTGCCAGGACCATGTCCTTCATGTAGCGTGCTTGAGCTTCCAACAATCAACCATTGATTGATGGCTTCCAACCATCGACCTGTGCCACTCTACATACCCAACTATTACTGTAACAATGGTGGATAGGAGTAAACCTATTCCATCTCAAAATGTTAGTCAAAAATATGTTCATAAAAAAAAAAATTAAAGACGACGAGATGGGTAAAATCAGGTCATGAGATCTAGAAATTAAAAAAAATTATACAGCAAAAAGAACTTACTAGGTAAAAACAGGGCTTAAGTGCCATCAGAGGTATCATTACAATATCCTACTGTGCCATTATACCTGTAACACCGCGTATAACAGCTCAGATGTTAGAATATATTTCTATCTACTCCACAAAGGGGTCATCTTTTCAGATTGTGTTCAGTAGATACATATGTTGTCTGCGTGCTCTCCGGCTGTAAGTGTCAGGTGAATATGGATCTGACGCAAACTAGGACTGGCCCACAGGACGGCAGGAGAATCCCCTGGTGGGCCCCAATGCAGGAGTGGACCTCTCATATGAGCAGTGCTGGGCACTGTTGTCGCCAAAAGTGTTGGAACCCTTGAAATTGCTCCAGAAAATTATTGCAA
Organism: Anomaloglossus baeobatrachus; assembly: GCF_048569485.1. Lineage (NCBI taxonomy): Eukaryota > Metazoa > Chordata > Amphibia > Anura > Aromobatidae > Anomaloglossus > Anomaloglossus baeobatrachus. The sequence goes on from NC_134356.1 coordinate 683,648,580, forward strand.
TTCCACTTGTTTCTTTATATGCGTTTATTTCCCTTTGTGTGTATTGGAACAACAAAAAGAAAAATAAGAATAAAAAGGCAAATTGGAGGTAATTTCACACAAAAACAAAAAAAAAAAAAAAAAAAAAAAAAAAAAATGGGCCGGACAAAATGGTGGGTAAACAACTTTGTTTCAAGCATGTGATGCTCGTTCACACTCACCTGTGGCAAAAAAAAAACAAAAAACAGATGTGGGCAATATGAAAATCACACCTGAAACTAGATAAAAAGGGGAGAAGTTAACTCAGCCTTTGCATTGTGTGTCTGTGTGCCACACTAAGCATGGAGAAGAGAAAACAGAACTGAGAAATTGGGAACCAAAATTGTTGAAAAATATCAACACTCAATAGAGATCTTGATGTTCCTTTGTCCACAGTGCACAACATAACCAAGAAGTTTACAACCCAGCTAATCTATAATGGTAGAGAAACATTGATGAAAGGTTGTAACACAGGATAGTCCGAATAATGGCTAAGCCCCAATCAAGATCCAAAGAAATTCAATACGTCCTGCGGCTCAGGGGGAATCAGTCTAAGCGCGAACTATCGGTTCACATCTGAATGTAATGAATCTCTATGAAGGAGACCAAGGAGGACCTCACTGCTGCCACAGACAGAAAAAAGCCAAAATGTTCATGAGTAGCCAAAATCCTTCTGGGAAAGTGTCTTGTGGACAGATGAGACCAGGATAGAGCTTTTTGATAAACCCATCATTCTACTGTTTACCGAAAACATAATGAGGCCTACAAAGTAAATATCACAGCACCTACAGTCATATATGGTGGAGGTCAGAGACGTTTGGGGTAGTTTTGGTGCCTCTGGCACTGGGGTCTTGACTGTGTGCAAGACATCATGAAATCTGGAGATTACCAAAGGATTTTAAGTGGCAATGTAGCGCCCGGTGTCAGAAAGCTGGGGGTGCGTCCTAGGTCAGGGGTCTTCAGCAGGATAAGGCCTTGAGTGTATTTACAGACAAAGCAGCCTCTCATTTAACAAACTAACCTGTTTATAATATAGAAGCAAAGGCGAGTGTATGTATGAGGGAACATTGCACATAGCAGACAGTGTCCGTGTCACTGAGGGGCCCCAGTCCGGCCGGGCTCGGAGGGAAGCCCCACGGTCAGCGTTTCTTCATACCAGCACGCCCACCTTGAGATGTTTACACACCGATACACAAGCAATAGTAAATAAGTCATAAGTCTCTGACTCAAAGTCAGAATCTCTGGGAGAACGTAAAAGTTTCCATGTTTGGGTTGGTCGGTGTCTGGACAGGTGGTGTATACTTCTAGAGAGCATCCTACATACTGGTGGTATATAGACACATGCACAGCTACACCTCCAGATCATACATAGTCACAACCCCACAAAGAACATATAGTGTAAAGTTGGAACACCCTCTCTATGGGCATGTACAGGTCTCGACTAAAACACACATTATCCATCTATAGAAAATATATAAGCGTTCCGGCAGACAGGGTTGACAATCCTGTGGTGTCCGGCTGTAGAAGGTCGCAGCGTTGGGCTACAGAAACTGCTCCCTGACCTTCTATTCTTCCTGCTGTGGTGTAAATGCTATCCTATGTATCTTCTCTGCTTATGGTTAATCCCTTTCCTTTTAGGACCCTGTTGATATCCTCACCTTTCAGCTGCTAATCATCACTTCCCCTTGTGTCGTTAAAGGGAACCAAACATCAGGTTATTCGTGTATAAGCTGCAGCCAGTGCAGTACGGGCACTATCAGGCACAGTGTGTACATACCATCAGGGGGCAGCTCAGGTGTTTAGGCAGTGAAATACAACTTTATAAAGTTTGAAATTTCGTGCACTTTTTGATTGACGTGTGCACCTCTGCAGATAATGTCCGAGCGGGTTATGCAGGAGTTCCCCGCCCCCCCACCAGCCTGTTCCTCCCTCTCTCCTGATGTCCGGGCGGGTTATGCACGTGTTCCCCGCCCCCCCCCGCGCCGCCTGTTCCTCCCTCCCTCCCTCTGGCTATATGTAAATATCTAATCTTCAGAAACATGGCGCCGGAGTGGGCCTCTGCGCATAGCGCTTATCTCCGGCGCCATGTTTCTGAAGCCCCCGCATTACACAACTTGGTGTCTGAGAGGGCGGCGCATGCGCCCTCGTTTCTTCACAGCCCGTTGTGACCGCGGGAGCGTGCGCGATTACAACAGGACAGAACAGCTGACCGGAGGACGCGATTACCTGCTGCTCCTGTATCGTGCCGCCCCAGGACACCGGGCCAACACACCAGCCGGTGTGACATCGCTGTGGCACCGCCCTCTCAGACACCAAGTTGTGTAATGCGGGGGCTTCAGAAACACGGCGCCGGAGATAAGCGCTATGCGCAGAGGCCCACTCCGGCGCCATGTTTCTGAAGATTAGATATTTACATACAGCCAGAGGGAGGGAGGGAGGGAGGAACAGGCGGCACGGGGGGGCGGGAACACGTGCATAACCCGCCCGAACATCAGGAGAGAGGGAGGAACAGGCTGGTGGGGGGGCGGGGAACTCCTGCTTAACCCGCCCGGACATTATCTACAGAGGTGCACACGTCAATCAAAAAGTGCACGAAATTTCAAACTTTATAAAGTTGTATTTCACTGCCTAAACACCCGAGCTGCCCCCTGATGGTATGTACACACTGTGCATGATAGTGCCAGTACTGCACTGGCTGCAGCTTATACACGAAAAACCTGATGTTTGGTTCCCTTTAAATACCCACATTTCCCCTTGGTGTTTGCTGGTGATGTATTCCTATACAGGCTCGGATGCAAGCAGTCGGCTTGCAAAGATCTGAAGATACACTGTTTGCTGCTGTTCCTCTCCCCGAGTCTTCTGGAGATAAGTTATTCGTTCACTCCCCCTGGTTGTTTTCCCTGTTTCTTCTTTAATACCTAGTGGGGTTGACTAAGCGCTCATCCCATCTAGGGCCCAGTTCAAGGTCATCCAGGGACAGGTATCCTGCTCAGCGCATAGGTGCAGAACCCACCTAGGGTGGTCAGGTGAAGCAGCGATCAGCGGAAGGTTTGGTGAGGGGTCACCATCTCTCCCTTCAATAGACACAGGGTTTCCCTTCCCTTTTCCATAGTTTGAGGTTCGAAATTCGAACCCAAACCTTGAGGTTCGCTCATCTCTACCCCATACCAAGAGTAGCTCCGACAGATTAAGGAAGGGGGGGGGGGGGGGCACGTGCTGTGGCAAACGAGAGGGGCCACGCGCTCTGGCAGAGACACTACACGACCATATAGGACACACATGTGCTTAGCATACATATAACAAACACTATAAAACTCCTCGGAGAATAAAAAGCAACAAAATTATGAAGAAACAGGAAATCGCAGCGGATGATTCACAGAAATCAGCGGAAATTAAATGTTATTTTTTCCATTGTATAAATGGTCTCTGCACTTTCCTTGGCATAAAGCAATACCAAAAGCGAATATAATAAACTGAATATAAGAGATAAAATGCTTCTTTCCCCACTTATGAGCCTCTTCTTCCTCCCAAAGTCATCACTGAAAAGCCTGCTAATATCTGAAGCAGATTGCCCCTTTCCCCAGCAGTTTCTGGCCTGCAGCTTTCCAGTCAGTGTGTTATCTCACCCCAGAGCCGGATGGATCCTCAGCCGCAGGGTTCAGGCCTCTGTGGTGCTGAGCTATAGTCCATCACATGGATGCAGTATATAGGTATATACTATACAGTGCATCAGTTTATACCGCATGCAGCACACACACGAGGATGGGGCAGTTTATACATTACACACAGTATATTTGTTTGTGGGAACGGTGGCCAGGACAAGGCGTGGGCAGTGAAGTGTTAACCTGTGAGGTGTGGCGGCACTACATAAATAATGGAGAGTGGGGGAAGTGTGAGCACATGGCGGTACTACACACCGGCTCTGCTACATCCCAGGTCCACCCACACAAACAAATGATCTGTCTCACTACATGTAGATAAATGTATCACTCATCACTCACACTACACCACTAACCGCCATACCTAGCTCCATCACTCTGCTCACCTGCACTACTACACCACTAACCGCCATACCTAGCTCCATCACTCTGCTCACCTGCACTACTACACCAGTCACACCCAGCTCTGTTACAGCACCCCTACTACATCGCTAACCATCACACCCAGCTCTGCTACTCCGCTCCTATCACACTACACCAATGTCACACCCAGCTCTGCTACTGCACCCCTACTACACCGCACCCACCACACCCAGCTCTGCTACTCCGCTCCCATCACACTACACCAGTCACACCCAGCTCTGCTACTGCACCCCTACTACACCGCTAACCATCACACCCAGCTCTTCTACTCCGCTCCTATCACACTACACCACTGTCACACCCAGCTCTGCTACAGCACCCCTACTACACCGCACCCACCACACCCAGCTCTGCTACTCCGCTCCTATCACACTACACCAGTCACACCCAGCTCTGCTACTGCACCCCTACTACATCGCTAACCATCACACCCAGCTCTGCTACTCCGCTCCCATCACACTACACCAGTCACACCCAGCTCTGCTACTGCACCCCTACTACACCGCTAACCATCACACCCAGCTCTTCTACTCCGCTCCCATCACACTACACCACTGTCACACCCAGCTCTGCTACAGCACCCCTACTACACCGCACCCACCTCTGCTACTCCGCTCCTATCACACTACACCAGTCACACCCAGCTCTGCTACTGCACCCCTACTACATCGCTAACCATCACACCCAGCTCTTCTACTCCGCTCCTATCACACTACACCACTGTCACACCCAGCTCTGCTACAGCACCCCTACTACATCGCTAACCATCACACCCAGCTCTTCTACTGCACCCCTACTACATCGCTAACCATCACACCCAGCTCTTCTACTGCACCCCTACTACATCGCTAACCATCACACCCAGCTCTGCTACTCCGCTCCTATCACACTACACCACTAACCGCCATACCTAGCTCCATCACTCTGCTCACCTGCACTACACCACCCCTACTACACCGCTAACCATCACACCCAGCTCTGCTACTCCGCTCCTATCACACTACACCAGTCACACCCAGCTCTGCTACAGCACCCCTACTACACCGCTAACCACCACACCCAGCTCTGCTACTCCGCTCCCATCACACTACACCAATGTCACACCCAGCTCTGCTACTGCACCCCTACTACACCGCTAACCATCAAACCCAGCTCTGCTACTCCGCTCCTATCACACTACACCACTGTCACACCCAGCTCTGCTACTGCACCGCTAACCATCACACCCAGCTTTGCTACTCCGCTCCTATCACACTACACCACTAACCGCCATACCTAGCTCCATCACTCTGCTCACCTGCACTACACCACTGTCACACCCAGCTCTGCTACTGCACCCCTACTACACCGCTAACCATCAAACCCAGCTCTGCTACTCCGCTCCTATCACACTACACCACTGTCACACCCAGCTCTGCTACTGCACCCCTACTACACCGCTAACCATCACACCCAGCTCTGCTACTCCGCTCCCATCACACTACACCAGTCACAGCCAGCTCTGCTACAGCACCCCTACTACACCGCTAATCATCACACCCAGCTCTGCTACTCCGCTCCCATCACACTACACCAATGTCACACCCAGCTCTGCTACTGCACCCCTACAACATCGCTAACCACCACACCCAGCTCTGCTACTCCGCTCCCATCACACTACACCAATGTCACACCCAGCTCTGCTACTGCACCCCTACTACACCGCTAACCATCACACCCAGCTCTGCTACTCCGCTCCTATCACACTACACCAGTCACACCCAGCTCTGCTACTGCACCCCTACTACACCGCTAACCATCACACCCAGCTCTGCTACTCCGCTCCCATCACACTACACCAATGTCACACCCAGCTCTGCTACTGCACCCCTACTACACCGCTAACCATCACACCCAGCTCTGCTACTGCACCCCTACTACACCGCTAACCATCACACCCAGCTCTGCTACTGCACCCCTACTACACCGCTAACCATCACACCCAGCTCTGCTACTCCGCTCCCATCACACTACACCAATGTCACACCCAGCTCTGCTACTCCGCTCCCATCACACTACACCAATGTCACACCCAGCTCTGCTACAGCACCCCTACTACACCGCTAAGCATCACACCCAGCTCTGCTACTCCGCTCCTATCACACTACACCAATGTCACACCCAGCTCTGCTACAGCACCCCTACTACATCGCTAACCATCACACCCAGCTCTGCTACTCCGCTCCTATCAATCACACTACACCAATGTCACACCCAGCTCTGCTACTCCGCTCCTATCAATCACACTACACCATTAGGCATCGCACCCAGCTCTGCTAATCCGTTCCCATCACACTACACCGCTGACCACCATAACCAGCTCTACTATTCTCTACTTCTACACCATTAAACGTCATACCCAGCTCTGCTATTTCTGCACTACCAATATGACTAACATCCTACATGCATGACGTCATGTACAACACATCTAACTGCTATTCCTGCAGAGAGGAGTGACTCTGTCGCAGCCTCTGCTCCTCCGGCACACATCACCCCCTGAGCTCTGCTGTTCCTGGAGAGAGGAGTGACTCTGTGGCTATCACCCCCTGAGCTCTGCTGTTCCTGGAGAGAGGAGTGACTCTGTGGCTATCACCCCCTGAGCTCTGCTGTTCCTGGAGAGAGGAGTGACTCTGTGGCTATCACCCCCTGAGCTCTGCTATTCCTGCAGAGGAGTGACTCTGTGGCTGTCTCTGCTCCTCCGGCACACATCACCCCCTGAGCTCTGCTATTCCTGCAGAGGAGTGACTCTGTGGCTGTCTCTGCTCCTCCAGCACACATCACCCCCTGAGCTCTGCTGTTCCTGGAGAGAGGAGTGACTCTGTGGCTATCACCCCCTGAGCTCTGCTGTTCCTGGAGAGAGGAGTGACTCTGTGGCTATCACCCCCTGAGCTCTGCTATTCCTGGAGAGAGGAGTGACTCTGTGGCTATCACCCCCTGAGCTCTGCTGTTCCTGCAGAGGAGTGACTCTGTGGCTGTCTCCTCCAGCACACATCCTCTGGAGTGCAGCTCTGTCCTCTCTGCACTGCAGTATTGCACACAGCCAGCACATCCTTCCCTGCAGACACTACTACTCCCATCAGGGGCAGCACCACTCACACAGGACACACATTGTCACCTCTGCTGCTGCTCTTCACTTCTGTGACTCCATTCACTGCAGCACCATCCTGCACACCGACACCGTCCTGCCAGCGACAGCGCCCCTCCCTGTGACATCCCTGCCAGAAATCCTGCAACGCCCAGAGAGGGGAGAGGAAGAGCTGGAGTGCGGCATCCACAGCCACACTACACCCGGTATATGCAGTCCTACGGCGCTTCATTCATACGTCACCCGCAAAGTTTAATCTGCCCAATTCCTAGAGTAAGGTCATCTTCTCGGATGAGTCTAATTTTCAGCTTTGCCCAACACTTGGTCGTCTAATGGTTAGACGGAGACCTGGAGAGGCGACAAGCCACGGTGTCCTGCACCCACTGTGAAATGTGGTGGAGGATCGATGATGATGATTGGTGGATGCTTCAGCAAGGCTGGAATTGGGCAGATTAAACTTAACGAAGGACGTATGAAGCAAGCCGCATACAAGGTTATCCTGGAAAAACAGTTGTTCCCAAACTCTGAGGACTGTTTTTCCAGCAGGACAATGCACCATGCCACACAGCTAGGCAATCAATGTGTGGATGAAGAATCACCACATCAAAACCCTGTCATGGCCAGCCCAATCTCCAGACCTGAACCCCATTGAAAACCTCTGGAATGTAATCAAGAGGAAGATGGATAGTCACAAGCCATGAAACAAAGAAGAACTGCTTATATTTTTGCACCAGGAGAGGCATAAGGTCCCCCAAAAGCAGTGTGAAGACTGGTGGAAAGCAGCCAAGACGCATGAAAGCTGGGATTAAATCATGGTTATTCAACAAAATATTGATTTCTGAATCTTCCTGAGGTAGAACATTAATAATAATAAAGTTTATTTATATAGTGCCAACATATTCCGCAGCACTTTACAAATCAGGTGTGTGTGTGTGTGTGTGTGTGTGTGGGGGGGGGGGGGGGGGGTTGTATAGACAAAAACAGGACAAAATAGTACATAATTCAACAGCTACAGTAGGAACGAGGGCCCTGCTCAAAAGCTTACAATCTTATTAGTATTGTTGTTTCTAAATGATGATGACTTGTTTTCTTTGCATTATTTGAGGTGTGAAAGTAATGCATTGTTCTGTTATTTCTCATTTTCAGAAAATAAATACAAAATGTATTGCTTGGAAATTCGAAGACGTCGTCAGTAGTTTATAGAATAAAAAAAACAATTTACATTTTACTCGAAAATATAAAGAGAAAAATCTGAAAAACTGAAAATTATGCAGTGGTCTCTTAATCTTTGCCAGAGCGCTGTGTGTGTGTGTGTGTGTGTGTGTGTGTATGTGTGTATGTGTGTATGTGTGTATGTGTGTATGTGTGTATGTGTGTATGTGTGTATGTGTGTATGTGTGTATGTGTGTGTGTGTGTGTATGTATATGTGTATGTATATATGATATATATCTACACACACACACACACACACTAAACATGAACACACTGACAACTCCATGACCTGTGTACGCAGTAAATACACTGACACCGCGATCTGTATATATACAATTACACTATTGCCTGTATATACACAAACATCCCAGATCTGGTACATACACACTATGATACCATGACCTGTATATACACAGCACAGATGCAGTATATCTATGACGCCCTGGCCTACCAGGTCGTCACAGGGTATTGTGCAATCTGCCCTTTTGCATGGTGTCCATCTCCTCCTTGATTACGGGTCCCTGGCCTTTGGTGTTGCTGAGAACGAGCCAATCAAAAATCCTAGAAAACACTCTGCACCACACCCACCAGACACACCAATGGACAGCCTGAAGGGAATAGGGCCGCCCACTTGGGGGGTTGTTTAGGGAGTGTCAGGAGTAGTCAGTCGAGTGGTGACTCTCGAGAGGAGAGGTCACAAGTTAGTTGGAGGAGGTTAGGAGCTGGGCTCCTCAGTTACTAGGTGGCAGACGTTGGTCTGGGCCTGGTAGGAGCTGGAACCCCGGTCGCAGGGGATCGTGTCAAGGGGCATGGAGCTGCCGAGGAGGGCAGCTGGCGGCCTTGAGCCATCTCCGGACAGGGGCCCGGTGGGGTACGTGGACCCTAGGCCGGGAAGTAGCTTCAAGCGTCCTGGTAATTTACCCGGCGAGGGCGAAGACTTCAAGATTCATCCTCCACCCGCTCCAAAAATCTGGGTACTAGCGCAACGAGGGGGATAGGACTTTCCCAATACATAGTCGAGAAAATCCCAAGCGTGAACCCTGAGAACAAGCTCACTCCGTTAGCCATACGGGTGAGCGGGACCAGATTAGTTCTATACTACAGGGGCCAACCAGTAAAGAAAGTGCCAAGGAAAACGTCACAGGCTAACAAGCAACCCCATCGAGCAAGGGATCCAGGCGTGCTCCCTCCTTGCTACAGCAGTGCTCAGAATTTCGGTTTACAAGTTGTCGGTGTCAGCGTTATTGGACTGAGCGAGTACACAGTGGACCCTGTCCCCCCCAACGGCACTCCCCTCTCACCATCACCAAGCCCCAGGGCACTATTCCCCTACCCACAGAGGGGTTAAACACCTGGCTGCCATTCCATCGCCACCAGGTGCTCCCAACAGTAGCGTTGGTACTCCACCTTACCCCACACAGTGGGTGGCGTCACGAACTCCAAGCACAAAATCCCCTGTAAATACCCCCCTTTTATTTAGAGTGTCCATGCGACCCCTCCCGGGTCCAGAGACCCCTCGAGCCACTGCAGATCCGAGCAGCAGCCCGGCTGCTGGGGCGGTATATATACACTATAGATCCGGTATATACACTGTAACAGTGTGACCTGTTTATACACCGCCCAGCCCCAGATCTGAGGCTTGGTCCTCCATGCGTGGTGTCACTATGGTGGTTGATCTTGGCGGTGATGGAACATTGTAGTTCCTTATTGTACAGGAGAAACTCGTGTCATCAACAATTGTGAATAACACGTAGGTCACAGCTCAGCAGTGCGGTGCTGGAGGGATAAACAGTATACATGTTTACATCACCAGGATACTGGTTTAGCCAACTTGTTATAGCCACCGGCTAGAAAAATGGCGTTGCATCAGCTCGGGTTGTAGGTGATGGGATCCATCATGTAGCATTCATATTTATTTCCACCACCCACATAATATTTATATAGTAGCAATATATTCCACAGCGCTTTACAATTCAGAGGTTCATATACAAACGATCATAAGAAGCAGTCACAGAAAATACAATAACTAAAGCAAAAGTGAATTACATGACTATATAGAATGGGTATTATGAGCACTGTATAAACAGGTCAATGGGAAGCTATAAAGATAACGAGGTGTGATAAGTAATTGTCTTATAATGAGTGACGAGATACGCTATCAGGTGACACGGCTGATAACAGCGAAAAAGAGGAAGTCATCCCACAAGCGCTCAGTCTGACCCATCTGCAGACCTGTCTGAGGGTCCTCACACATGACCCCCGATTAATCTGACAATCCAAAAATGAGGGCTATCTGCATGGCGTGGACAGCATGCTCTCCAACAATTATATTCTCAAATACTGGATAACTTCCTAATAACTGACACCGCAACCTGTATATATACTATATATAATATATACTATTACACTATTGCCTGTATATACACAAACATCCCAACCACGGGGTCCAACCACTGGGAGAAAGGGAAATCAGGATGCACGAATAATTGGGAAGAAGAGCGATCATGCACATGCCAATTTTAATGGCATGGTTGAAAAGGGAAATAATTCCAGCGCTCATTTAACCCCATAATAAGCAAATTAAGGTAACGCTGCAGGTCGCCAAGGCAGCCAGGAGCCACTGACGTACGCAGCCCAGTACTGTGGTATTGCAGTATATAGCACAAGTCATCAAACAATCACAAGTTCAAGTCTCTAAGGCTGCTTTCACACATCCGGCTTTAGCTCTGCGGCTCAATCCGGCTGTGCAAGCTATGCAACGGATGTGGTGAACACACCGCATCCTTTGCATAAGTTTTTCCTTTGCGGCCAGTCCGGTTTTTGCCGCTTGCGGCATTCTACTGAGCATGCGCAGTGGCAAAAACCGCATGCGGTGGCCGGATGCGGTTATTGTCGCATCGCGCCGCATCCGGCCGCCATAGGCATGCATTGAAAAATGCGCCGCATCGGACGAATGCGGCGCAATGCGGGTTTTTTTGCCGCATGAAAAAACGTGCCAGGCAACGTTCCATCCGGCCGCCGCATCGGCTAAATCTGCCGCATGCGGCAAAAAACGGACCGAACGGGAGCCCATGCGGCACAATGCGGCACTAATTAAAGTCTATGCAGAAAAAATGCAACCGGCAGCAAAAAAAAAAAAAAAAAAAAAACAAAAAAAAAAACGGTTGCGATTTTCCTGCAAAGTGCCGGATTGTGCCGCATTGCAGAAACCGGAGGTGTGAAAGCAGCCTAATAGGAACAAAAAAAGTAAAAAAAAAAAAAAAAAAAAAAAAAAGTTATAAGAAATAAAAATTTAAACTTTATCATCCCGCAAAAAACCCCCCCAAAACTTAGCTTTGCTATTTCTGTAAAAGGTTGAATCAATTGAAATATAAATTTATTCGATCCACTGTCTATACAGATTATATTATATATATATATATATATCTATCTATTTTTATATTTTTTTTAAATAATAATAATAATATATATTTTTATTTACATTTCTCTTTATTATTTTTTTTTCCTCCAGAATTGCTTTTTTTTAGTAGTATCTACCATCCCCCCCCACAGAAAAGAAAAATAATAATATATGTGAGCAAAGTGTCTTACATATCCCAAAATGGTATCAATAAAAGTGACAGGTTTGCCACGATACAAAAAACGAGAAGTGCCGAAAGAGGAAAAAGGCGAACCAATAAATAAGGGAGGTGCGGCCAATCAAAATAATTCACTCCGAGGGGGAGGGGCGTGGGCGGGACTGAGCAGTCAGTTGTCTTCGAGGTGAAAATGGAGCATAGTCCTGTCAGAAGTACGAGGGTAGAAAGAGACTGAGGTGAAAATGGAGGACAGTCCTGTCAGAAGAGGGTAAGAAAAGTGCGAGGTAAAAAATGGAGAATAGTCCTGTCAGAAGTAAGAAGGTAAGAAAATTGTGAGGTGAAAATGGAGAATAGTCCTGTCAGAAGTAAGAAGGTAAGAAAATTGTGAGGTGAAAATGGAGGATAGTTCTGTCAGAAGTACGAGGGGAAAAAGACTGAGGTAGAAATGGAGGACAGTCCTGTCAGGAATAAGAGGGTAAGAAAAATCTGAGGTGAAAATGGAGCATAGTCCTGTCAGAAGTACAAGGGTAGAAAAAGACTGAGGTGAAAATGGGAGGACAGTCCTGTCAGAAATATGAGGGTTAAAAAGTGTGATGAAACATGAGGTGAACATGGAGGATGGCCCTATCAGAGATGTGTGAGGGTAAGAAGGAAAGAGGAAATTTGAGATAAGAATGGAGAGCCGCGATGTCTGAGGAGTGCAGGAAAATGATGAAACTGTGGGGAAATGTGTGAGGGGATGTGAGGAGCAGGTAACGTTCTCCGCTGCTGTATTGTACAGTGCTGGCCAAAAGTATTGGCACCCCTGCAATTCTGTCAGAATACTCAGTTTCTTCCTGACAATGATTGCAATCACACATTCTTTGGTATTATTATCTTCATTTATTTTTGTTTTTTTTTCATTCCAAGCAAAACAAAAAGAGAATGAAACAAAAATCAAATCATTGATCATTTCACACAAAACTCCAAAAATGGGCCAGACAAAAGTATTGGCACCCTTAGCCTAATACTTGGTTGCACAACCTTTAGTCAAAAAAACTGCGAACAACCGCTTCCGATAACCATCAATGAGTTTCTTACAATGCTCTGCTGGAATTTTAGACCATTCTTCTTTGGCAAACTGCTCCAGGTCCCTGAGATGTGAAGGGGGTCTTCTCCAAACTGCCATTGTGAGATCTCTCCACAGGTGTTCTATGGGGTTCCGGTCTGGACTCATTGCTGGCAGACTTAGTAGTGTCCAGTGCTTTCTATCAAACCATTTTCTAGTGCTTTTTGAAGTGTGTTTTGGGTCATTGTCCTGCTGGAAGACCCATGACCTCTGAGGAGACCCAGCTTTCTCCCACTGGGCCCTACATTATGCTGCAAAATTCGTTGGTAGTCTTCAGACTTCATAATGCCATGCACACGGTCAAGCAGTCCAGTGCTAGAGGCAGCAAAACAACCCCAAAACATCAGGGAACCTCCACCATGCTTGACTGTAGGGACTGTTTTCTTTTCTTTGAATGCCTCTTGTTTTTCCCTGTAAACTCAATGTTGATGACTTTTCCCAAAAAGCTCTACTTTTGTCTCATCTGACCAGAGAACATTCTTCCAAAACGTTTTAGGCTTTCTCAGGTAAGTTTTGGCAAACTCCAGCCTGGCTTTTTTATGTCTCGGGGTAAGAAGTGGGGTCTTCCTGGGTATCCTACCATACAGTCCCTTTTCATTCAGACGCCGACGGATAGTACGGGGTGACTGTTGTACCCTCGGACTGCAGGGCAGCTTGTGCTTGTTTGGATGTTAGTCGAGGTTCTTTATCCACCATCCGCACAATCTTGCGTTGAAATCTCTCGTCAATTTTTCTTTTCCTTCCACATCTAGGGAGGTAGCCGCAGTGCCATGGGCTTTACACTTCCTGATGATACTGCGCACCGTAGACACAGGAACTTTCAGGTCTTTGGAGATGGACTTGTAGCCTTGAGATTGCTCATGCTTCCTCACAATTTGGATTCTCAAGTCCTCAGACAGTTCTTTGGTCTTCTTTCTTTTCTCCGTGCTCAATGTGGGGCACACAAGGACACAGGACAGAGGTGGAGGCAACTTTAATCCATGTCAACCCCCTGCAAGTGTGATTTATTATTGCCAGCACCTGTTAGGTGCCACAGGTAAGTTACAGGCGCTGTTATTACACAAATTACAGAAGCAGCACAGGATTTTTCAAACAGTGCCAAGACTTTTATCCACCCCCTTTTTTTATGTTTGGTTTGGAATTATACCCGATTTGGCTTTAGGACCATTTTTTTTTCTTTTTCATTGAAGACAAAAGAAATGAAGATAATATGAAAGAATTTGTGATTGCAATCATTTTCAGGAAGAAACTGAGTATTATTTGACAGAATTACAGGGGTGCCAATACTTTTGGCCAGCACTGTATAATACATGCTGTATTGGTCAGCAGGGCTATAATGGCCGCCGGGTGATTATACTCCTCCTGACCTGGTGTACAAGTATTTTTTCCTAAACTGCCGGTTTCAAAACATCCTGGAGGCAGTGTGTGCGAGGGATATAGATAGCGGTAATAGTATTAGTAATGCTGGTAGTAGAATTAGTGCCGGAACAGTGCCGATAGCGGGAGTGGCACATGTAACACGTATGTGTATTTATTTATATATATATATATATATATATATATATATATATATATATATATATATATATATATATATATATATATATATATATATACACACACACACACACACGGGTATATGTGCAGGAGATGCCTAGGCCAAACATTACACGAATGTACAGGAGATCCCTAGCCCCCCCCCCACCCCCATTACATGTGCAGGAGATCTCTAGAACTTAGTGGCCAACCATCCAGAAATTCCAAGACAGTCTGTGAGGACATGTACAAAAAAAATAGTATGTCTTGGCAGGAAAAAAAAAAAAAAAAAAAAGCTTATTTTTTGTGCTTTTTTCATGCTTATCTATTGAGATACAGAAAAGAAAAAAAAAGCAGAAAAAAAAAGCAAACAATTGACACGCTGCTTCTTTATTCAGCAACAAAAGAAGCAAGGACAAAAAAAAAAAAAAAAAGATGCAAGGAAAAAAAAAAAGCAACGTGTGCACAGCAAGACAGGATTCTCAGACTCTGCTGTGATGGTTTTTCCTTGCTTTTTACTGATTAAAAAAAGCAAAGAAAAAAAAAAAAAAAGCATAAAAAAAATAGCCCCATGGGCACAAGGCTGTGGATATGGGGCCGTTTTTTGCATTGTACATAAAAAATAAAAAAGCATGTGATTTTTTATTTTTTTAGGCTGAAGAAGATTATTTTGACTGTAATTATTTTACAGTGATATCAGTTGACATCATATATCAGAACTATGGGCCTAAGATGTGGATCACATTCATAATGGTTTATTGTGGTTTTTAATGTGTCTAAGAAATATTGTCTGATTTTTTGATAAAATGTCCAAAAAAAAGTAAAAAGAAGTTGGTGACCCTCTGCCCTACACCTGTTATATGAGTACAGGAGATCTGTGTATATACAGTGACACTCGTGACCCCAGTGTGCACAGATCCCGTGTACACCGCTTACCTCTCATGTGACACCTGTTCCAGCAGACTCCCCGGAAAACTCCCTGAGGTCACAACGTAGACGGCTTGTGTTACATAATGTGCAGGTATAAGGCCGGCTTCACACTTGCGATTAACTCGCATGAGAGCAATGTGAGAAAATCTCGCATTGCACTCGGACAAATGTTGATCAATGGGAGGCAGCTCCCATCTGCTATTTTTTTCTCAGTCCAAATCGGACTGAGGAAAAAAAAAAAAAATCGCAGCGTGCTGCGTTTTGGTGAGTTTCTCACACGACTCTTCCATGTAAGTCTATGAGTGCGTGACAAAAAAAAAGGATGTCACACGGACGGCACATACACCATCCTAGTGACATCCGTTTTTCTCAATACATTTCACGCATGTAGCAGAGAACACTGGAAAATGCTTCTGTACATAACAGTACATGAATAGCAGCTGCTGAGGGTGAAAACTGACAGCACACTGACAGCACACTGACAGCACACTGACAGCACACTGACAGCACACTGACAGCACACTGACAGCACACTGACAGCACACTGACAGCACACTGACAGCACACTGACAGCACACTGACAGCACACTGACAGCACACTGACGAAAAGTGAACTAAAATCGTCCGACTTTCTGGCATGAGAATCGGACCGATTTTACACTCGCAAGCGTGATTCCAGCCTTAGGCCTGCGCCACACATCCGTGCCTCCGGCACGTGTTTGTCATTTTTTACACGTACCGGCGGCACGGAGACACTTTAACCAATGCTACCCTATTGTAGCAGGCACACACACGTAAAACCACACGGAACGTGTGTCCGTGTGCGTTTGTACGTGTGTGCGATTTTCAAAGCGCTGACATGTCAGTGTTTTCTCCGGCAGCACGGGTGTTACACGGCCCGCACCCGTACCACACGGGTGTAGTGTGGATGCGGTCCCGTGTGACACGCGCCGGAGTAAACACACATGTCAGGGAAAAAAATAAAAAACATTAACTCACCTTCTCCAGCCCTCCTGTCTCTGCCGCTGCTGCCTCTTGCTGCCGACCGCCGCTCATTAATCTCATAGAATATTCACTTCACTGCCTGGCAGCAGCAGCAGCGGGAGACGGGAGGGCTGGAGACCGAGGATCAGCACCACAGACGGCAGCGCGGACATCAGGAAGGACCAGGTGAGTATAATAATTACTGATTCTACGTGTGCTATCGCGGATAGCACACGTAGAACACACGTGTCACGCACGTACCAGAGACACGTACTTACCTGCACGCAACACGCAGGGAAAATACGTGTCTCTCAGCACGTGCGTGAAATTCACGTGAGTGTGGCAGAGGCCTAAGAAGTACCTGTGTGATGCCGGCTGCACTCACTTCCCGCAGTAACAGCTCCACCCAGCCTTCTCCATGCTTGGGCCACCCACCCAGCCCTCTCCATGCCTGGGCCACCCACCCAGCCCTCTCCCTGCCTGGGCCACTGCGGGGCCCCCCACCCAGCCCTCTCCCTGCCTGTGCCACCCACCCAGCCCTCTCCCTGCCTGGGCCACTGCGGGCCCCCACCCAGCCCTCTCCCTGCCTGGGCCACTGCGGGCCCCCACCCAGCCCTCTCCCTGCCTGGGCCACTGCGGGCCCCCACCCAGCCCTCTCCCTGCCTGGGCCACTGCGGGCCCCCACCCAGCCCTCTCCCTGCCTGGGCCACCCACCTAGCCCTCTCCCTGCCTGGGCCACTGCGGGCCCCCACCCAGCCCTCTCCCTGCCTGGGCCACTGCGGGCCCCCACCCAGCCCTCTCCCTGCCTGGGCCACTGCGGGCCCCCACCCAGCCCTCTCCCTGCCTGGGCCACCCACCCAGCCCTCTCCCTGCCTGGGCCACCCACCCAGTCCTCTCCCTGCCTGGGCCACCCACCCAGCCCTCTCCCTGCCTGGGCCGGCCACCCAGCCCTCTCCCTGCCTGGGCCACCCACCCAGCCCTCTCCCTGCCTGGGCCACTGCGGGGCTCCCCCAAGCCACTCCATGCCTGGGCCATTGTGGGCTGTGCAGTCTATCCTGCATTACTCCACCCCAGTCTGGGCCTCCTGGCATCTGTCTTTGGACCTCCATCACCATGGCTTCACCCAGTCCAGACTTTAGGCAAAATAATCCTGTCAGAAGCATGAGGGTAAAACGTGTGAGGAAACGTGAGGCGAAAATGGAGGATAGTCCGGTCGGAAATAGGAGGGTAAAAATGAAGGAAAGTCCTATCAAAAAACTTCAGGGGGAAAAAAAAAAAAAATAAAAAAAATTGGTGAACAGTCCTATCAGGAGACATGGGGGCTAAAAATGGAGGACAGTTCTATCAGGAGATAACGAGGGGTAAAAATGGTGAGAAATTTGAGATAAAAATGGAGAGCAGCAGTGTCAGAAGTGTGAGGGAAAATGATAAAATTCTGAGGAGCAGGTAACGTCCTCCGCTGCTGCATTGTTTCATTAACTACATACTATATTGGTCAGCAGGGCTATAATGGCCGCCGGGTGTTTATACTCCTCCTGACCTGTCCTGCAAGGCGTGTTTCTAAATTGTGTCTAATAGGATTATAGGAAATTTGTGCAGATGGCGCCATTATTGGAGACCTCACATAACAGCCTGGAGACACTGGATGCTAGTGATACCGTGTACAGACCTGGGCAGCTGATCCCTATTCACCCCCACGCTGCCCCCATCACACGAGATCCCTAGCCCCCCCCCCCCATCACACATGGGTGCAGGAGATCCCTAGGCCCCCCGACACACGTGCAGGATATCGCTAGAGCGGAGTTGCCAACCATTCAGAAATTCCAGGACAGTCTGTTAGGCTATGTGCGCACAATGTGTTTTTCGCAGCGTTTTTGCGCATTTTTCAGGTGCGTTTTTGATCTTAAAACTGCATGACTTTGCTTCCCCAGCAAAGTCTATGAGTTTTCATTTTTGCTGTTCACACAGTGCTTTTTTTTAGCTGCGTTTTTGAGGTGGCAAAAAAAAAAAGTCAATTTTTTTGCGGTTTTTCACCCATGCAACGCATTTGAAAAACACAGCGAAACGCGGTAAAAACACATGCGTTTTTGCCGCGGATGCGTTTTTTGCGGACAAAAAAAAAAAGGAAAGAAAGATATTCATGGTGATATGTCGCAGACATTGGGGATCAATGCCCTTCATATTCCACAGTTAAGAACTGGGCTGACAAATTTAAAACGGGCCACTTCAGCACCAATGATGAGGAACGTCCTGGATGCCCGAGAGTGGTTGTTGTTTCGGAGATCGGCAATGCTGTGCACAACCTCATATTGGAGAATCCACGAATTTCAGTTATGGCTACATTCACAAGACCATTCCGTTTTTGCGGTCTGCAAAAAACGGTCCTGTTCTTCCACAGATGCATCCGTGTGACAACCCCATCCGTTCTGTTCCGTAAACAGTTCGTGTGTCATCCGTGTGACTTCCTTTTTTTTTTTTTTTTTTTTTTTTTGGCGGACCGCAAAAAAACGGAAGAAGAGTTCCATACGGTCAAGGGTATCTGGCCAGACACTGGTCCCCATATAAGATATGGGGAAAAGAATACAACGCAAAGGGGTAAGAGCAAGTGATATATACTCACCGATCACCGGCACAGCTGTCACACTGCTCCCGCTACAGCTTTGTTCTTCCCGAGCCTGCCGCTCATTAGGCTCATTTCATATTCACTGCTCACCAGCATCTCTAATTGGTTGCAGTCAGACACGCCCCCACAGAATGACAGCTGACTGCAACTAATCACAGCTGCCGGTGGGCGGGTCTATATCATACAGTACAATAAAAAAAAAACAAAAACAAAAAAAAAAAAACCTGTGTGCGGTCCCCCCCTAATTTTGACACCAGCCAAGATAAAGCCTCACAGCTGCTGACTGGAGACCCACGTTATTGGGAGCCCCCCAGCCTAAAAATAGCCGGCGGCTGGCCAGAATTACCGCATCCATTAGATGTGACAGTCCCGGGACTTTACCCGGCTCATCCCGATTACCCTAGTGTGGTGGAAAACGGGGTAATATATGGGGTTGATACCAGCTGTGTAATGTCACAGCGCTCGTCACTGGCTTCCATTGTCCGCCACGTTCACAAGCAAAGTATCGCTAGCGGCCTGTAACGTCACCACTAGTCACAGTCTCAGGCATCCCGCAAAACTTGATGTGAGACCGTGGCAAACATGGAAGTCAGTGTCGAGCGCTGACGTCAGGAGTACAACAGCGTTCATCACCGCAGGTAATGATCTTTGCTAACCTCCTAATGTCAGCGCTCATCATCCCCGCAGCTGCTCACACTGCTGTAAGGGCAGCTGCGGGAGTGAGGCACAGACTGCAGGGGCATCCGACTAAGGTCACATGGAAGTGCTTCCGGTGATTTTGCAGACCCATTGACTTCTGAACTTCCCGTGAACGTGATGGTGTCACCAAATGTCTGACAACAGATCAGAGAAGCATGCGAGTGAAAACTTCCTGGTCCATTTGTCAGCGTTTCCAGACTAATAAGAACTTCCTTAAATCGACCGGTCACTATGGATGAGATCTGGATTTATTTGTATGACCCTGAAAACTTCGGAGCAGTCAAAAGGGTGGAGACACAGTGGTTCTCCTCTCCCAAAGAAGTTCAGGGTGCAAAAATCAGCCACTAAAGGTGATGGCGTCTGGGATCAGGAGGGCGTGCTGCTAGTGGACTACCTTCAAAAGGGTTCCACTATCAATGCAAGGTATTACATTGGACTTCTGGACCAATTGAAGGCAGTTCTGAAGGCCAAAAGGCCTGGCAATCTGTCCAAAGGAATCTTGTTCCTGCAAAACAACGCCTCCGCTCACAAGGCAAAACTGTCAGAGCTGGGCTTCCAGCTGGTGACCACCCACCTTATTCACCAGATCTAGCTCCCTCCAACTATCATCTGTTTCCAAACCTGAAGAAACACCTCAAGGACCAAATTTCACACCATTTCTGATGCCATGGCTGCCACGGATGCCTGGTCTGAGGAACAACTGAAATCCTTTTTGCTTATACAGAACTTGGAATACCGATGTAAGAAGTGCGTTGTCATCAGTGGAGAGTATGTGGAAGAAATGGAAAGTTTCATCATCCTATCTCATTTCCTTCTGGGTAAAGCCAAAGATTTATCAGCAGCCCCTCCTACACCGCTTACCTCTCATGTGACACCTGTTCGCAGCAGCAGCAGCAGCAGCAGCCTCCCCGGAAAACTCCCTGAGGTCACAACTAGACGGCTTGTGTTACATAATGTGCCGGTATAAGAAGTACCTGTGTGTGATGCCGGCTGCACTCACTTCCTGCAGTGAACACACCTCCACCCAGCCCGATCCACGCCTGGGCCACTGTGGGGCTCCACCCAGCCCTCTCCAATCCATACCATTGCCTGTGCCATTGTGGGGCTCCACCCAGCCCTCTCCATACCATTGCCTGTGCCATTGTGGGGCTCCACCCAGCCCTCTCCATACCATTGCCTGGGCCACTGTGGGGCTCCACCCAGCCCTCTCCATACCATTGCCTGGGCCATTGTGGGGCTCCACCCAGCCCTCTCCCTGCCTGTGCCACTGTGGGGCTCCACCCAGCCCTCTCCATACCATTGCCTGTGCCACTGTGGGGCTCCACCCAGCCCATAACCTGTACCAGTACAAGACTCCACCTTGCACTCCCCAAATCTGATCCAGTGCATATCTCTATGCAGCCATCCACAGATTCCTTCACTGCAGAACTCCTCCCAATCTCGTGAATGACTTCTCCCTTCCCTGTCTGCAGCCACAACTCCCCCCTCCCCCCCCAGCACTCAGTGTGCAGACACCTTAGTGATCACTGCTCCCCGCAGTCCAGTTCTGCACTCTGTCCTGTATTACTCCACCCAAGCCCAGGCTTCCTGCCCCCGGTCACTGGACCTCCACCACCATGGCTTCACCCAGCTCCACCCAGCCCTGACCTCATACAAAACTTTCTGTGCACTCTGCACATTCTTAACCCTTACCAGTCACTCCGTACACAGATCCTGACAGCTCCATTACTCAGCTTTCCGCTCCCCAGCCAGCCCCCTCCATGTTCTCCTCTCCTGTTTTTCTCTTGTTGACCTCAGTCTTTTGCCTCCAGTCCTGATAGTATAATACAGACTCCACAGCTCCCCTCATCAAGTCACAAGGATGACAGGAGCCAGGACCTCTCCCTATGAGTCACACTACTGCTGAGCTGTGTACCTAATCCCATACTGTGTGATACTGTCTGTTGATTTTTGTATCTAATCCTATGCTGTGTGATACTGCTGATAATCCATGTATCTAAACCTATCATGTGTGATACTGTCTGCTGAGCTGTTGTATTTAATTCTATCCTGTGATACTGTCTGCTGAGCTGCATATCTAATTTTCTCCTGTGTGATACTGTCTGCTGAGCTGTGTATCTAATCTTATCCTGTGTGATACTGTCTGCTGAGCTGTGTATCTAATCCTATCCTGTGTGATACTGTCTGCTGAGCTGTGTATCAAATCCTATCCTGTGTGATACTGTCTGCTGAGCTCTGTATCTAATCCTATCCTGTGTGGTACTGTCTGCTGAGTCGTGTATCTAATCCTCTCCTGTGTGATACTGTCTGCTGAGCTGTGTATCTAATCCTATCCTGTGTGATACTGTCTGCTGAGCTGTGTATCTAATCCTATCCTGTGTGATACTGTCTGCTGAGCTGTGTATCTAATCCTATCCTGTGTGATACTGTCTGCTGAGCTGTGTATCTAATCCTCTCCTGTGTGATATGTCTGCTGAGCTGTGTATCTAATCCTATCCTGTGTGATACTGTCTGCTGAGCTGTGTATCTAATCCTCTCCTGTGTGATACTGTCTGCTGAGCTCTGTATCAAATCCTATCCTGTGTGATACTGTCTGCTGAGCTGTGTATCTAATCCTCTCCTGTGTGATACTGTCTGCTGAGCTCTGTATCTAATCCTATCCTGTGTGGTACTGTCTGCTGAGTCGTGTATCTAATCCTCTCCTGTGTGATACTGTCTGCTGAGCTGTGTATCTAATCCTATCCTGTGTGATACTGTCTGCTGAGCTGTGTATCTAATCCTATCCTGTGTGATACTGTCTGCTGAGCTGTGTATCTAATCCTATCCTGCGTGATACTGTCTGCTGAGCTGTGTATCTAATCCTATCCTGCGTGATACTGTCTGCTGAGCTGTGTATCTAATCCTATCCTGCGTGATACTGTCTGCTGAGCTGTGTATCTAATCCTATCCTGCGTGATACTGTCTGCTGAGCTGTGTATCTAATCCTATCCTGCGTGATACTGTCTGCTGAGCTGTGTATCTAATCCTATCCTGCGTGATACTGTCTGCTGAGCTGTGTATCTAATCCTATCCTGCGTGATACTGTCTGCTGAGCTGTGTATCTAATCCTATCCTGCGTGATACTGTCTGCTGAGCTGTGTATCTAATCCTATCCTGCGTGATACTGTCTGCTGAGCTGTGTATCTAATCCTATCCTGCGTGATACTGTCTGCTGAGCTGTGTATCTAATCCTATCCTGCGTGATACTGTCTGCTGAGCTGTGTATCTAATCCTATCCTGTGTGATACTGTCTGCAGAGCTGTGTATCTAATCCTATCCTGCGTGATACTGTCTGCTGAGCTGTGTATCTAATCCTATCCTGTGTGATACTGTCTGCAGAGCTGTGTATCTAATCCTATCCTGCGTGATACTGTCTGCTGAGCTGTGTATCTAATCCTATCCTGCGTGATACTGTCTGCTGAGCTGTGTATCTAATCCTATCCTGCATGATACTGTCTGCTGAGCTGTGTATCTAATCCTATCCTGTGTGATACTGTCTGCAGAGCTGTGTATCTAATCCTATCCTGCATGATACTGTCTGCTGAGCTGTGTATCTAATCCTATCCTGTGTGATACTGTCTGCAGAGCTGTGTATCTAATCCTATCCTGCATGATACTGTCTGCTGAGCTGTGTATCTAATCCTATCCTGCATGATACTGTCTGCTGAGCTGTGTATCTAATCCTATCCTGTGTGATACTGTCTGCAGAGCTGTGTATCTAATCCTATCCTGCATGATACTGTCTGCTGAGCTGTGTATCTAATCCTATCCTGTGTGATACTGTCTGCAGAGCTGTGTATCTAATCCTATCCTGCATGATACTGTGTACTGAGCTATCTAATTCCATAGTGTGTGATACTGTCTGCTGAGCGGTCCATGTAAGAGTTTGTATTTACATTTTATAGGATACAGTGCCTCTTAGTGATATACAGTGGCCTACAAATGTGTTCACCCCCACTTCACCTTGGAATTTCACTTTCTCTTGTTTTTTTTCACAGTTTGAGTCTGTTTATGTACAGAACATGCTTAGAATTGTGGTTTTCATTTTATTGTGAAGCAAATAAATAGTACAAAATAAGTAAAAACGTCAGTGTGCATAACTATTCACCCCCCTAAAGTCAGAACTTTGTAGAGTCTCCTTTTGCAGCAATTAGATAAGTCTCTGAGTTTTCCACATCTTCCAATGGGATTTTTTTCCCATTCCTCAAGGCAAAAGGTCTGGAGCTGCGTTCAGTTAGATGTTTCCTCCTGTGAATCTTCAGGTCTGACCACAGAGGACAGAGGTCTGGGCTGTGACTCAGTCGCTCCAATATATTTACACGTTTTACATATCTCCCAACCGTCCCGGATACAGCGGGACTTTCACGTTTTACGTTGTTTGTCCCGTTGCCATGGGCGGGACGGCCGGCTCCCGGGCTCCGCCCACCCACTCTCTCCCCGCCTCACTGCTTTTCCCTCCTACCATCAGACGTGGCATAACAGAGAGGAGCGCTGCCTGTGCTGCTGCTGGTACAGTAAACGGAATCTCCCCAGCGCTGATTTCCCTCTCTTCCCCCCCCCCCCCTTACCCCCAGCCGGAGCCTCTCTGTGCGGTCAGCCGGCCACCTGTCTGTGCGGTCGGCCGGCCGCCTGTCTGTGCGGTCGGCCGGCCGCCTGTCTGTGCGTGCGGCCGGCCGCCTGTCTGTGCGTGCGGCCGGCCGCCTGTCTGTGCGTGAGGCCGGCCGCCTGTCTGTGCGTGAGGCCGGCCGCCTGTCTGTGCGTGAGGCCGGCCGCTTCTCTGTGCGTGCGGCCGGCCGCTTCTCTGTGCGTGCGGCTCGCCGCCTGTCTGTGCGGCTCGCCGCCTGTCTGTGCGGGCGGCCGGCCGCCTGTCTGTGAAGGCGACCGGCCGCCTCTCTGTTCGGGCCGCCTCTTTGTGCGGTCGGCCCGCGCCTCTCTGTGCGGCGGCCCGCCACCTATCTGCGCGGGCGCCCCCCTGCCGCCTGTCTGTGCGGGCGCCCCCCGCCACCTGTCTGTGCGGGCGCCCCCCTGCCGCCTGTCTGTGCGGGCGCCCCCCTGCCGCCTGTCTGTGTGGGCAGCCGGCCGTCTGTCTGTGAAGGCGACCGGCCGCCTGTCTGTTCGGGCCGCCTCTTTGTGCGTTCGGCCCGCGCCTCTCTGTGCGGCGGCCCGCCACCTGTCTGTGCGGGTGCCCCCCTGCCGCCTGTCTGTGCGGGCGGCCGGCCGCCTCTCTGTGCGGGCGGACGGCCGCCTGTCTCTGCGGTGGACGGCCGCCTCTCTGTGCGCGCGGCCCGCCGCCTCTCTGTGCGTGCGGCTGGCCGCCTCTCTGTGCGGGCGGACCGCCGCCTGTCTGTGAAGGCGGGCGGCCGGCCGCCTGTCTGTGAAGGCGGGCGGCCTGCCGCCTGTCTGTGAAGGCGACCGGCCGCCTCACTGTGTGGGCGACCGGCCGCCTCACTGTGGCTGCCTGCGTCTCCGTGCTGGAGGCCCGCCGGCTGCCTGCGTCTCCGTGCTGGAGGCCCGCCGGCTGCCTGCGTCTCCGTGCTGGAGGCCCGCCGGCTGCCTGCGTGTCCATGCTGGAGACCCGCCGGCTGCCTGCGTGTCCATGCTGGAGGCCCGCCGGCTCCCTGCGTGTCCATGCTGGAGGCACGCCGGCTCCCTGCGTGTCCATGCTGGAGGCCCGCCGGCTGCCTGCGTGTCCATGCTGGAGGCCCGCCGGCTGCCTGCGTGTCCATGCTGGAGGCCCGCCGGCTGCCTGCGTGTCCATGCTGGAGGCCCGCCGACTCCCTGCGTGTCCATGCTGGAGGCCCGCCGGCTGCCTGCGTGTCCATGCTGGAGGCCCGCCGGCTGCCTGCGTGTCCATGCTGGAGGCCCGCCGGCTGCCTGCGTGTCCATGCTGGAGGCCCGCCGGCTCCCTGCGTGTCCATGCTGGAGGCCCGCCGGCTGCCTGCGTGTCCATGCTGGAGGCCCGCCGGCTGCCTGCGTGTCCATGCTGGAGGCCCGCCGGCTGCCTGCGTGTCCATGCTGGAGGCCCGCCGGCTGCCTGCGTGTCCATGCTGGAGGCCCGCCGGCTGCCTGCGTGTCCATGCTGGAGGCCCGCCGGCTGCCTGCGTGTCCATGCTGGAGGCCCGCCGGCTGCCTGCGTGTCCATGCTGGAGGCCCGCCGGCTCCCTGCGTGTCCATGCTGGAGGCCCGCCGGCTGCCTGCGTGTCCATGCTGGAGGCCCGCCGGCTCCCTGCGTGTCCATGCTGGAGGCCCGCCGGCTCCCTGCGTGTCCATGCTGGAGGCCCGCCGGCTCCCTGCGTGTCCATGCTGGAGGCCCGCCGGCTGCCTGCGTGTCCATGCTGGAGGCCCGCCGGCTGCCTGCGTGTCCATGCTGGAGGCCCGCCGGCTGCCTGCGTGTCCATGCTGGAGGCCCGCCGGCTGCCTGCGTGTCCATGCTGGAGGCCCGCCGGCTCCCTGCGTGTCCATGCTGGAGGCCCGCCGGCTCCCTGCGTGTCCATGCTGGAGGCCCGCCGGCTGCCTGCGTGTCCATGCTGGAGGCCCGCCGGCTGCCTGCGTGTCCATGCTGGAGGCCCGCCGGCTGCCTGCGTGTCCATGCTGGAGGCCCGCCGGCTGCCTGCGTGTCCATGCTGGAGGCCCGCCGGCTGCCTGCGTGTCCATGCTGGAGGCCCGCCGGCTCCCTGCGTGTCCATGCTGGAGGCCCGCCGGCTGCCTGCGTGTCCATGCTGGAGGCCCGCCGGCTGCCTGCGTGTCCATGCTGGAGGCCCGCCGGCTGCCTGCGTGTCCATGCTGGAGGCCCGCCGGCTGCCTGCGTGTCCATGCTGGAGGCCCGCCGGCTCCCTGCGTGTCCATGCTGGAGGCCCGCCGGCTGCCTGCGTGTCCATGCTGGAGGCCCGCCGGCTGCCTGCATGTCCATGCTGAATGGGTGTGGATGGGGAGTGGATATGGGCGTGACTGTGAAATGGGTATGGATAGGGGGTGTGGCCTAAAAATTTGCCGCAGCGCGTTGTGCGCGCCGCAAACTTTGTCCCTCTTTTCCTTCTTTAAAAGTTGGGAGGTATGCGTTTTAGGACATTAGCTGCTGAGCTAGAGTGGCCACATAAAGCCCTCGTACCGGTGTTTTGGAAGGGTTTGGCTAGTCATGTAATGGTCGCTTTGGCCATCTGGGATGTGCCTTCTCGAGGGTCTGATTACTCTGGCCACTCGTATCGATTTGTGCCATTCGGAACGCAAATTGGAGGTAGCTCACAGCAGACCTAGGGTTCGTGTAGTTCCCAGCTTTTCCGTTCCCTTATCTTCTCCGCAAACTGCCATGGAGGCTCCTGATCTCATAAACATTTCTAGGGCTGGAGCCTCTTCTCATACAGTTCGTAGTGGTCCAATCTGCTTCGTTTGTCGGCAGCCTGGTCACTATGCTAACTGCTGCCCCAATCGACGGGGAAACGACCACGTATAGTGACTGTCGTAGGGGGTTCACTAGACTATGCTGCTTCCCTCACTAAGATTTTGTTCCCCGTGACTGTCAGTCGGGAGGTCAGTTATATCTGCCAAGGCTTACATGGATTCAGGGGCAGACGGCAATTTTATGTCTTCCACATTTTCTCATCTACATGCAATTCCTTTGCTGTTGCTACCTAAACCTATCAAGGTGCGGATAGTAAATGGCTCCCTTTTACCTGAAGTTCTTTCTCACCAGACTGTACCAATGTCCCTTTTGATTGCTCCTAAACATCAGAAGGTCATCTCCATTTGATCATCCAGGACGGAATGGATGATTTGCTATTAGGACTACCGTGATTACGCCAGCATTCTCCACATATTAATTGGTCATCTGGAGAGATACTCACATTGGGTAGCTCGTGTGATGACCACTGATCTGACAGCACTTCCCGACATTATTGGAAATATGCTGATGTATTTTCTAAGAAAGCTGCAGAGACCATTCCTCCTCACCAGCCTTATGACTGCCCAATGAATTTGGTTCCTGGAGCAGAACCACCATGGGGACATGTTTACCCGCTCTCCATTCCAGAAACAGAGGCCATGTGTGCCTATATCAAAGACCATCTCAAGCAGGGGTTCATAAGAAAATCAGTATCTTCTGCCGGTGCGGGGTATTTTTTCGTGGTAAAAAAAGGATGGGTCTCTGCGACCTTGCATAGACTATCGGGGGTTGAATGCTATCACTATTGAGAACAAGTACCCATTACCCCTCATCTCGGAGCTGTTCAACAAGTTTCGGGGAGCAACGGTTTTCACAAAGTTAGACCTCCAGGGGACATACAATCTAATTCGCATCCGAGAGGGTGACAAGTGGGAAACGGCCTTTAATACCCACAATGACCATTACAAGTACCTTATCATGCCTTTCGGATTGTACAATGCTACCAGAGTATTTCAAGACTTTGTTAATGACATATTGTGTGACCTCTTATTGTCGTCTGTGGTTGTCGACCTTGACGATATTCCTATCATTTCCCCAAACATGACTGTGTGCCGCCCCTGCAGCGGATCGAACCGCTCGGATCGGGGATGGTGATTACTCGTGACTCGAGGGTCTCCGGACCCAGGGGATTTCAGTGGACCGCTGCTAGGAAAGCCCTATCCCCCTTGTTGCGCTAGTGCCCCCGATCTATGAGCTTCATGGGAACAGTCCATAAAGGCCCTGTCCTCCGCAGGTTAATTGCCGGGTCGCCTGAAGCTTCTCCCGAACCTAGGGTCCGTGTACCCCGACGTGCCTTCGGTCCCAGACCGGTGATAGGACCAGGCTGCTGATCGTCCTCTTTAACGGGTTCCAGGCACCTAGCCTCAATCCCCTGCGACCGGGGGTCCGACTCCTCTAGGTCCAGACCACCGTCTGTGACCTAGTCTGCTTCTCACCTGGGAGCTCCAACTCCCGGCTTGCTCAGAGATCCTTACAGCTCGATGGTTACCACTCAACTAACTTGACACCTCCCACCTCTCTCTGACCCCTAGGTGGGTGGCCCTATTCCTGCTTAAGCAGCCCACTGGTGTGCCTGACAGGTGTGGTGCAAAGTGCATCTAGGATTTGTAGTACTGGAGGTTAGGTTCCCAGAACCATGGGGGTTTGAGTCCTGCACGGGAAGGGCAGATTGTGCAGAACCCTGTGACGACCCGAATAGTCCAGGGCATCACAACTGCACATCATCGGGATGTGGATGACGTATTTAAACGCCTGAGAGACAATTCTCTTTATGCGAAGTTGGAAAAGTGCATTTTTGAACGGCACTCTCTTCCGTCTCTGGGGTACATTGTTTCCAGTACGGGTCTCGTCATGGATGCCACCGAAGTAAAGGCGGTGTTAAATTAGCCTGAACCCCATTTGTTGAAGGCATTAATGCGCTTATCGGGTTTATATACTACTATCGCCAATTTATCCCCCATTTCTCTACTCGGGCAGCTCTTCTTGTAGCACTCATGTGCAAAGGAGCAAATCCTAAGGTATGGGGTCAGGAGGTCTCTAAAACTTTTATGTCTCTCAAAGCTTATTTTTTATAAAGCACCGATCTTGTATCGACCCGATGTCCACAGACCTTTTCTACTTGAAGTGGATGTGTCTTCCGTCGGGGACGGTGTGGTTCTGCACCAGAAAAACGATCAAGGTCGAAAACATCCTTGATTTTTCTTTTCTAAATCGTTTCCACCTGCTGAGTAAAAGTATTCCATTGGAGAGAGAGTTGTTAGCTATGAAAATGGCTTTCTCTGAATGGAGACATTTACTGGAAGGGGTAAAATTTCCCTTTCAAGTTTTCACCGAAAATAAGAATTTACTTTATCTCCAAACCGCACAACGCCTGAATTCCAGACAGGCAAGATGATTTGTTGTTTTTTTTCTCGTATTCACTTTACGTCGTACTTTGTGTCCGGTGAGAAAAACATCCAAGCAGATGTACTATCCCGGTTGGTTGATCCGACCGATGATGAAGACAAAGCTCAGCTAAACGTACCCCCCGTCTTCGCACGGTTACTCCTGTCTCCTTGGAAGACGCTCCTCTGGGAAAAACATTTGTCCTTGCTGAAACGCAAAATGATGTCCTTGTTTGGGCACATGAATCTAAAGTCGGTTGACACTTTGTAGTGAAACAAATCATTCAGTTTCTGGAGAGATTTTATTAGTGGCCTCGCCTGGTACAAGATGTTAAGGAATACATTCAAGCGTGTGTGTCTTGTGCCAGAAATCGACCATCCAGACAAAGATTAGCTGGATTGCTTATCCCTTAACGGTAGCCAATAGTCCGTGAGAGATGGTCGGGATAGATTTTGTGGTGAATTTACCCAAATATCGTGGCAACAACACTATCTGGCTCGTTATTGATCATTTTACGAAAATGGTCCATCTCATTCCTTTACCGGGATTACCCACCTCTCGAACTCTGATGGCATTGTTCATTAAACACATTTTCCTTCTGCATGGTATGCCCAATAAGATAGTGACGGAGGACTAAAATGCCCTTCATGTTTTTGGAGGGAACTTTGTCAGTTACTGAACATCGAATTAAACCTGTCCTCTGCATATCATTCAGAGACGAATGGCCTGGTGGAAAGAACAATTGAAACGTTAAAAAAGTATTTACAGCATTTTGTTTCTGCAAGGCAGAATAACTGGTCCACCTTACTACCCTGGGCAAAATTCGCTTTGAATAATTCCATGTCCAAATCCACTGGACAAACTCCTTTTGTTCTAAATAATGGTCAGCATCTTCGTGTCCCAGTTCCTATGCCCATCTCTTCCTCTGTCTCAAGGGTCATTGATTGGGCTAGTGACAGTGCAAGGGGAATACATGTAAAGCAGAAACTACTGTATGAATACTGACATGAAAAATACAATAGCTATATGTGAAAATGAAAATACGACAATGGTATTTGCATAACTGCCATGAACTTTAAGAATAAAGAGAAATTTAGCTTTTGAATTGATCAATACAGCAGAGCCCCAACACCTCGTCACGGTATTCTCTTACATTGGGGTCCCTAGCTAATGTGTGTCCTCTCATGCAGTTAAAAAAACTTACCGTGTATGGGAAGCTGAGACCCAGGCTATATATGTATAATGTGGACCGGCAAAAGGTATGGGTGGGGTCGGGTTCACAACCGAAAGACTACAAACCAATTAAGAAATAACGTCTAGAACACCATTCTAAGTCTGAACTGGGTGCAAAAACCCTAAAAAAACTTCACAATACTGAGAGAAGGGCTGCACCCCAGTGACTGTGCAAGGGGAATAAATGTAAAGCAGAAACTGCTGTGTGAATACTGACATGAAAAATACAATAGCTATATGTGAAAATGAAAATATGACAATGGAACCTGCATTACTGCCATGAACTAAAGAATAAAGAGAAATGTATCTATTGAATTGATCAATACACCCAGTTCAGACTTAAGGCCACGTCACACTAAGTAACATCGCTGCTTAGGCACGACTTTTGTGACGTAGCAGCGATGTTGCTAGCGATGTCGCTGTGTGTGACATCCAGCAACAACCTGGCCCCTGCTGTGAAGTCGTTGGTTGTTGCTGAATGTCCTGGGCCATTTTTTAGTTGTTGTTGTCCCGCTGTGAAGCACAGATCGCTGTGTGTGACAGCGAGACAGCAACAACTAAATGTGCAGTGAGAAGGGAGCCGGCTTCTGCGGACTCTGGTAACTACGGTAAACATCGGGTAACCAAGAAGCCCTGTCCTTGGTTACCCGATATTTACCTTCGTTACCAGCGTCCGCCGCTCTAAGCTGCCAGTGCCGGCTCCCTGCACACGTAGCTGGAGTACACATGGGGTAATTAACCCGATGTGTAGTGTGGCTAGGAGTGCAGGGAACAGGGAGCCGGCACTGGCAGTGTGAGAGAGGGGACGCTGATAACGAAGGTAAATATCGGGTAACCAAGGTAATTAACCCGATGTGTACTGTGGCTAGGTGTGCAGGGAGCCAGCGCTAAGCGGTGTGCGCTGGTAACCAAGGTAAATATCGGGTTTGTTACCCGATATTTACCTTAGTTACCAAGCGCAGCATCGCTTCCACGTGTATCGACGCTCCAGCGATCCCTGCCAGGTCAGGTTGCTGGTGGGATCGCTGGAGCGTCGCTTAGTGTGACATCTCACCAGCGACCTCCTAGCAACTTACCAGCGATCCCTATCAGGTTGTATCATTGTTGAGATCGCTGGTAAGTTGTTTAGTGTGACTGGGCCTTTAGAATGGTGTTGCAGACGTTATTTCTTAATTGGTTTGTAAGTGTATCTCTCAAGGCACAATGCTGAAAAACAAAGCCTCTGTAATAACAACTAGTTTAATTGATTATTGGATAGCTCAATATATGCATTCTGACAAGCATTTGTGATGCCCTGGGCAAGCCAGGGGTCACAGGTCATTACACCACCACACCCTACACCCCAGTTAGGCACATCAGCTAACCACAAAATTCTTGTTGCCTTCCTCCAGAGGCTGATGTTCACACCAGGGGGTGGGCCAGGCGGTTGGCTCCGCCCACCGAGGAGTTCACAGCTCTGGAGGCGGGAAAACCAGGCAGTTAGCTCAGGGAAGAGCTTGAGAACGGAGTCCAGCTAGGGACGGAAAGGAGTAAACAGCTAAGATAAGCTAGGACAGAAAAGTGACAGTTGTAAAGCCTGAAGTCGGTCCGGCTGTGTGCCCGGATCGTGACAGCAAGGTCAGCAGACGACGGTGACTGTCTGGAGGGGTGACTGTTCAGGAGTTCCTGGAAGGACCGCGGACGGGTGGTGACCCGGCGGTCTGGAGCAGCGTACAAGGGACAGTCAGCACCAGGGCAGGGGCCTTTCGGATCCCGGCAAGGCTAGGAGTCGCCATAAGTTGCCAAATCCGTCAGTGAAGGGGACGTAGATTCCCCCAACAACCAAGTCCCGATTGAAGGCAACAGCTCAACCATTACAGTAGAGACACCGCCACCGCCAGGGCACCAGTTTCTAAGGGCCAGCGCCTGCGGGCAAAGAGTAGAGCTCCTCCGGTCCAGCTTGAAGCTGGGGAGCGGGTTACCGGTGGGGACCCATCGAAACCATCCATAACAAAAGGTGCAGGAAAAGGGACATCACCGTCACCTTCTGGGGACCGCAAGTGCAGCCGTCCCTGGGCACCGTCTTTCCAGCCGTGTGGTTTACCGTAAAACTGTGTCAACGTCTCAGGCTGAGTGAGTACCATAGTGCCGCAAGGCACAGCGCTGCCCCCGCGTCCCCGCGCCCACCAGGCCCCTGCATCCCACATCTCATCACCGGGCCCCGGGATCACCAACCCCTACCCACGGAGGGGCAACACAACAACTCGCTGCTATATACCATCACTCCTGGAACCCCCATATAGAGCAGCGGTGGTGAAATCACCACAACCGTGGGTGGTGTCACGGACAATATCCCAACACCCAAATCCCCTTTCACTCACGGGCGAGGAGCGCCGCTCGAGAACCCCCGGGATCCGGCCCACAGCTCGAGCCACCACTGAGCAGCAGCCGCCGGACCCGAGCAGAGGGGTGAGCGCAGTGCTGACACCCTCCTCCCTGCCCGCGACAACTTGGCGTCACGAACAGGATCCTACCGCTCTGCCGTTTGGTAGAGGTGCGCCTTGTTACCGCCGGAGGTATCCGGCTGAAAAATTTCAGAAGCCGCCATCTTTGGCGCGAAAAGTCCCCGCTCGAGCGTCTTCTCGAGCAGTAGAGGCGCGAAGGCCAAAACCCCTCCCCAAAAGGGGAGTGGCTGAAGAGAAGCTAAGGGGGACGCGATGGCGGCTGGCTGCATGTAACTGCAGCTATAAAAGCAGGGACGCCAGGACTCTGCAGACATACTGTTCCTGGAAGAAGTCACCATGTGGATGCCGTCCCGCGACACCGTAGCCCCCGCGCCTGGAACCGCGGCGTGGGTGGAGATCCGGACCGCGCAGCTCTACCAACGGCTGCAGGTCAAGATGCAGCTCCTCATGGAGGAGTGGGAGACCGACATGGCGGACGTTATAGCAGCCGTGCGGAGACGCGAGGAGGAAGCGGAGAAAGGGAGGGTGAGTGACCCACGCCCCGATGCCCTGGAAGGGCCGGTCATCGCGGCTGCGGGACCCGGTCCAAGCCCTCTCCCCCCGCTGCCTCCCTCGCCACCCGTTCCGGAGGCCGTGACCCCGCCATTAGGCCTGCTACCACTGCAACCGGTAGCAATACCCAGCGACCCCGCCCAGGCGGGCCGACCTGTAGCCGGAGCCCGTAGTCGACCGGAGGTGTTACCGTGGAAAGTCCCGAAGGTTGAACCGGAGGCATCCCCTGAAAAGTCCCCCGAGCCGGAGCCGACGACCCGCTCCGAGCCGAAGGCCCAGCAGCGGAAAGCCCCTAGGCCCATCCCCCACACCTCGGCTGAGGTAGCGCCGGGTTGTTGCTGTAAGGCAGCACCCAAGGCCAAGACACCGCGGGACACGCCGCCCAGATTCCTGACAGTGGGCAACGTTCAGAATGTCCCGCGGGGCCCGACCCGTGCGCCGGAGCTCGCGACAGCCCCGTATTGGGATAGGGAGCCGGTACCGTTGGGCCTGGAGATCGGCGAACGGGAGAGAAAGAAGGCCGAGCTGGTGGCCAGAGCCATTAGAGAAAAAGAAAACCTCCGACAAGCAACATTCCGTGTCCAGGGACCGCTGTACGAGGGGCAGGTGAGGCGGTTTGATGTCCGCCGGGGCTACGGGTTTATCTATGAACCGGGCCTGGAGGCCGAAGTGTTTGTAGCCCGGCGGGATGTGAATGCCGACCTGCCCGAAGAACATCCTGGCCGTAACCTAATGCCGGGCGATATTGTACAGTACACCCGGCACTGTGGAGAGAGGGGGTGGTTTGCCCTAGATGCCAAACTGTGGGGCAGCCAAGAGAGCAGGGTGAGTCCCGCACCCCCTCCCTCGGAAGAAGCTGAAGGTCCGGAGTAGGGCAGCGGATGCCGCTGCAGCAGTCCCCGTTGGGACCACCACTGAGTTTATGTTTGTTTGAAAGTTTTGAAAATAATGAACAATGATAATAACCGTGTACCTAACCTGATTTACCGTGATTTGCAACCGGCAGGAGCCGGCACCGTTGTCCCCGTGGGGACCGTTTAAAAAGTTTGCATGGAGAACTTTCCATGGACAAGCCCGTGAACTTGCAGGGCAACCACAAACGTTAAGTGGCTTGTAAATAATTGTTTACCGTTACCGTTTTCCGCAGTGCCGCCTCCGGAGAGGCAGGTTGGAGGGAGGGCCCGCAGCAGAGCCGGCTGGGGCCCAGCCACCACAGGAACCGGTGGCTACCCTCTGGAGGGGAAGGACAGATCCCGCTCGGGTACCGTGTGCTCGACTGTGGGTCAAGGGGTGCTGCCTGGGTTTTAGGGGCAGCATCAGGGCCAGGTTGCTTGGGTGGGAGAGAGCGGAAACCGTAACCGTAAACCGTTTGAAACGTTAAAAGTAAAATGTGCCTCCCGTTATGGGAAGAATTATTAAAAATGTAAATATGTTACCGTTTACTTTTATGCATTTTTCAGAAAAATAAAACCGGTGTTGGACGGGCAGCCCGCGGACGGTCTGCATTTTGCTAAGGGGGAATGTGACGCCCTGGGCAAGCCAGGAGTCACAGGTCATTACACCACCACACCCTACACCCCAGTTAGGCACATCAGCTAACCACAAAATCCTTGTTGCCTTCCTCCAGAGGCTGATGTTCACACCAGGGGGTGGGCCAGGCAGTTGGCTCCGCCCATCGAGGAGTTCACAGCTCTGGAGGCGGGAAAACCAGGCAGTTAGCTCAGGGAAGAGCTTGAGAACGGAGTCCAGCTAGGGACGGAAAGGAGTAAACAGCTAAGATAAGCTAGGACAGAAAAGTGACAGTTGTAAAGCCTGAAGTCGGTCCGGCTGTGTGCCCGGATCGTGACAGCAAGGTCAGCAGACGACGGTGACTGTCTGGAGGGGTGACTGTTCGGGAGTTCCTGGAAGGACTGCGGACGGGTGGTGACCCGGCGGTCTGGAGCAGCGTACAAAGGACAGTCAGCACCAGGGCAGGGGCCTTTCGGATCCCGGCAAGGCTAGGAGTCGCCATAAGTTGCCAAATCCGTCAGTGAAGGGGACGTAGATTCCCCCAACAACCAAGTCCCGATTGAAGGCAACAGCTCAACCATTACAGTAGAGACACCGCCACCGCCAGGGCACCAGTTTCTAAGGGCCAGCGCCTGTGGGCAAAGAGTAGAGCTCCTCCGGTCCAGCTTGAAGCTGGGGAGCGGGTTACCGGTGGGGACCCATCGAAACCATCCATAACAAAAGGTGCAGGAAAAGGGACATCACCGTCACCTTCTGGGGACCGCAAGTGCAGCCGTCCGTGGGCACCGTCTTTCCAGCCGTGTGGTTTACCGTAAAACTGTGTCAACGTCTCAGGCTGAGTGAGTACCACAGTGCCGCAATGCACAGCGCTGCCCCCGCGTCCCCGCACCCACCAGGCCCCTGCATCCCACATCTCATCACCGGGCCCTGGGATCACCAACCCCTACCCACGGAGGGGCAACACAACAACTCGCTGCTATATACCATCACTCCTGGGACCCCCATATAGAGCAGCGGTGGTGAAATCACCACAACCGTGGGTGGCGTCACGGACAATATCCCAACACCCAAATCCCCTTTCACTCACGGGCGAGGAGCGCCGCTCGAGAGCCCCCGGGATCCGGCCCACAGCTCGAGCCACCACTGAGCAGCAGCCGCCGGACCCGAGCAGAGGGATGAGCGCAGTGCTGACACCCTCCTCCCCGCCCGCAACACATTCTTCAAAAGGTAATTCATTAGTGGCATGCAAAACAAAACTGAAAAGTAAAAGTAAAGAATGTGTTACTGTCTGACATAAAACAAAGATCATGTAGAGATAAATCTAGAACATTCTAATCTGCACCACAACATAGTGAAAAAGCACAAAATATAAAAAGTCAAGGTGAACCAGTTAAAAATCACCACAAACCAGCTGATACAAATATAGCAATTAATGCTAAAAAAAAACGCTACAATTTGTGTTGGTAGTCCTCATAAATTTGTTCCAATTGCAGCATGCCATGAAACAATACAACAGCAGAAAGCCAAAGAGAATTGCACTTTGAACACATCTCTTGAAAAAGAAAAACATGAACGCTTTGTAGGATTCAGAGAAAGAGTAAGAGTCTACACTGAAAGAAATAATGCTAGATACTCAGAATTTGTACAGGGCCAGCAGCCGGCCCCTCGCTCGTAATTTTTTGAGGGGCAGCAGTCGGCCTGTTCTCATAATTTTACTCGGATATGGAATTAAGCCTAATCTGAGGACTGCAGGCTGCAATCACTGCTCCCTCCCTGCTTAAATTGATTTTGTGGGATTTTAGTGCCGTCGCGTGCATAATTGCTAATAGGTGCATCCGCCTGTCAACTCAAAAGCTGAAAGGCTGACTGTTCTCACCATGAACAAGACCTGAATTTGTTCAGACTGCTTAACCCGAGCAGATGACTGCAGCAGAACATAAAGCGAATTCAAATGTATTCCCTTGCACCCCTTCCCACCCCAAAAAAGGTATACAGTTCATACTTTTTTTTATTTTTCTTGTCCTCCTCCATCATGTCCACAGAGTCATCATGTGGCACTCTTTAATAATTTTTAGACAGCCAGCCACCTGCACTCAATCATAATTTTGATGTAGCCATCAGCCAACCCTTACTCATAATTTTTATGTGGCCATCAGCTAGCCCTTATTCATAATTTTTTAGAGGGCCAGCAGCCGGCCCTTACTCATTTTTATGTGCCCATCAGTCAGCCCTTACACATAATTTTTCGAGAGCCAGACACCAGCTCTCAATCATAATTTTGATGTGGCAATCAGCCAGCCCTTACTCATAATTTTTAGAGGGCCAGCAGCCGGCCCTTACTCATAATTTTTCAAGAGCCAGCCACCAGCTCTCAATCATAATTTTTAGGTGGCAATAAGCCGGCCCTTACTCATAATTTTTTAGAAGTACAGCCACCGGTTCTGACATAATTTTATAGGACCAGAAGGCGGCCCATAGTTATCATTTTTAGAGGGTCAGCCACTGGCTCTCACACATCATATTAGCAAGACCGGCAGCCTGCCCTTGGTACTTGTTACCCAACCTCCACTATTTTTCCCGGGATGCCTTCCCTGTCTTACACGTGTACGTGTCCCATAACATCAACCATGCCCTCCATAATGCAGTTACTGGGAAGATCCACTTAACTACCGACACATGGACATGTGCTTGGGGCCATGAACACTGCATTGTCCTGACCGCACACTGGGTGAACTTTGTGGAAGCCGTGACAGAGTTGGAACCTGGGACGGCACACATGCTACTAATTCAGGGGATTGCGGTATTTAGTTCCATCATCAGGGCCCCCCCCCACCTCTTACACCAGTTGCTGCACCCCCTCTTCCATCTTTGAGCACAGAGTCCATATCAGTCACAAGCTGAAAGCACAGCAGCCCTGCTTTGGTGAAGCGGCAACAGTATGTTAAAAATAATTTCTTTGGGTGACAAATAGCTCACCGCCACAGAGTTGTTGAAAGGTCTAAAAGACCAGTAATAACTGATTCTCGCTGCTTAATCTACAAGCAAGCATGGTCATGTGTGATAATGACCATAACCTGGTGGCGGCTCTGACTCTTGGCTAGCTTGCACACGTACCATGCCTGGCCAACATGCTCAACCTAGTTGTTCAGTGTTTACTGAACACCTAGCCAGATTTGCCTGAGCTACTTGTAAAGGTACCCCACGTGTGCACCCCATTTATGTCCCATAAACTTTCCTGTGACCCTGACGTTATACACATTTTGCCCAACACTATTTACTGGTTGTTCACCCTTCTCGACCCACGTTCAGAGAACTTTCTATCTTTCCTTCCAGGAGTGCAGAGTGCTACTAATATGGGTCAATACCAGAAGACCCTAGATAAACAATTTGTATAAAAAATTCCCATCTGATAACACTGGTGGCAGAGGTCATAGTTCTTTGGGCAACCAAGGGGAAGAGATGAGGAGGACACACACCAGGTCCAATAGAGGCAGGGGAACACTGTAGCGCCCCTGAGAACCTCAGGGCACTACAAGGAACTGCATCCTCTAGGGGATGCAGGAACTACCCCCTGGGACCTGGAGTACCATGGCCGATACCCCCAACACACATCTAAAATCCTAGTTCTCCTCTCCACACTGGGCATAAGGGGTTAACCATGTAAGAGGATGGTCGCCATGGGAACGAGTCCCTGGGTATAGCCAGCCTGGAGGGAGGGGTGAGTTAGAGTCAGTCTGGAGTCAGGAGCACACGGAGGAGTGTTACAGTTACAGTTGATAATGTTTGAAATGTTATAATAGTTGATAAGATTGCTGCTAATCATTTAAAGAATGTTTGAATAATTGCAAAATGCTGAATCATTCCGGGAAAGTAACCTGATTTTCCACCTGATTTACCAGTTATAATGTTATTAAAAACAGACCATGGTTGCAGGACTGGCAGCAACCAGCATGAACTTGTGCCTTATGTAAATAGTTGCACCTTGTGTGCCCACCAAAGTAGCCCTCTGCAACATCAGGACATTAATCCCGCCACCACGGAGAGGAAGGTTGGAGGAAAGGTCTGGGATAGAGAAGGCCCAGACCTGGTCACCAATGGGACCGGTAACCTGCCTCCTCAAAGGGTTTTGGGGAACCAGGACCTTTTTGGGTGGTGGGTTGATGGGGGGACTACAGCAACATTCAACTGTATTGCCTCCCCTGGGTGGGAAGACTGTTATCCTGTTTCTAACTTTTATCTTTTTCTTGCGGTTAAATAAAACTCTGCTTGCTTACAGCCCGAGGACGTGCTGTGTTTAACCAAAGGGGAATGTGGCGCCCCTGAGAACCTCAGGGCACTACAAGGAACTGCATCCTCTAGGGGATGCAGGACCTACCTCCTGGGACCTGGAGTACCAGTGCCGATTCTACCAACACACATCTAAAATCCTAGTTCTCCTCTCTACACTGGGCATAACGGGTTAACCATGTAAGGGGATGGTCGCCATGAGCACAAGTCCCTGGGTATAGCCAGCCTGGTGGGAGGGGTCAGCGCTGAGTTAGAGTCAGTCTGGAGTCGGGAGCACACAGGAGAGGTGTGCGGATGTGCCGGAGCTGGGTCCGTGTAATGGTGACCCCGGGGGCACAGGAGAGAGGTCGCCAGGACTGGTACAGAGATATCGCTGGGACCAGAGCACGAACGGGGCACAGGGCCCTAGGTCAAATGTCAAGTTTCAAACTGTTTGATAAATGCCTGCACGGTGAGGACACCTTCATGGACTTCATCGAACCAAATAATCCGGGGGCATCAGCAGCAAACTAGGATCGGGGTTCGGACACTTACCTCCCCGCAGAGTCCGCACTGCCCGCCGTACGGAGAAGGACATTGTACCCCAAATGGGACAGTCGGGCCCCAAATGCTCCACGCTACGGAGACTCAATCTACAGAGCGTGTCAGGGACAGAGCAACCTGGGTCACTACATTGGCACTGGTCCTCCTGGGACCTGAACCAGCAATTCCTGGGTACACAGTGAGTAGAGACTGTTAAAGTTAACCTGGTGTGGTCTCCATCATTATACACCATACATCTCCTAGGCACAGCCCTACCTGCGGAGGGCCTACCACCATAGCTGCCACTATCACCATCCCTGGGAGTACCCACGTTGAGCAGCGGCGGTTCTCCATTCTTAACCGCAACCCGCAAGTGGCATCACGAACATTAACTCTATTATCCCCTGTAAATACTCCCTTTTTCTTAAGCATCCCCAGGGCACAGGACTGGGCAACGGCCAACAGAGTGACATTCCCAACTGCAACTGCCCGGGACCGAGTGCCCCCTACCCTGGGTGACACAACACTATCAAAGGTCTATGACAGTTTCATTAGATCCTCCCAGCGCCCAGGCCCTGATGCCTGGGGTAATCAAACAATGAGAGAAACATTTATGAAGATGGTCAAGGAGTACAACACTGACCGTACCAGCATCTTCGTGGTTCCTCTGTGCCGTACAACTATTGTGTATCCAATCTGAATATGGGGTATGCCCTGTAGGTGCTGGCCTGCCCTGCTGATAGCGTTTTGTTAGAGCAGGTTTCTAGTCCCGCCAGGGGCACAATAAATGTATAACTAAAAATGCTGACATGAGGAAACTGACCGCACTTCCAAAGAGATACATGTGAACAGGTGCAAACTGAACCTGAAATTTAAATATACAGCTGCACTCTGAGATGCTAAAGTATGCAAACATTGAATCATTTTTACAGGGCCAGTAGCCGGCCCTCACTCCTAATTTTTAGAGAGCCAGCAGTTGGCTCCATCTCAGAATTTTTAGAGGGCCAGTATCTGGCCTCTTCTCATAATTTTTTAGTCAGCCCTCACTTTTGGAGGGCCAGCAGGCAGCTTCATTCAACTGACAAAACTTAGAGGAATTAACCAAGATAGTGAGCGGCTATGATGCCATCATCAGCGTCACCATCCCACTTCAGTGACTACTCAAACGTTCGCTGCTCACAATTAAAGAGAAAGTTTTTCATGTGGACTTTGTGGAGATGGAGTAAGTACACAAGGTGTTACATGCTTGCATATCCTGACTGCTTGCTCTGGAAATGTTACCATTTTAGACTTGTGAATTCTGAGGATTTCTGCAGCGTGATGACTGTGTAAGGCTGTCCTGAGGTACTTAGTCCCCAGCCGCCAATATATTTGCCGGTATACCATCCCAGCCTTAAGGGTGCTTTACACGCTGCAATCTCGCTAGTGAGATCGCTAACGAGCGTACCCGCCCCTGTCGGTTGTGCGACACGGGTACATCGCTGCCCGTGGTGCACAACATCGCTTACACCCGTCACACGGACTTACCTTCCCTGCGATGTCGCTGTGGCTGGCAAACTGCCTCCTTTCTAAAGGGGCGGTTCGTGCGGCGTCACAGCGACATCACACGGCAGCCGTCCAATAGAAGCGGAGGGGCGGAGATGAGCGGGCCGAACATCCCGCCCACCTCTATCCTTCCTCATTGCCGGTGGACGCAGGTAAGGAGATGTTCGTTGTTCCTGCGGTGTCACACATAGCGATGTGTGCTGCCGCAGGAACGACGAACAACCAGCGGCATGCACCACCGACGATATGAAAAGGAGCGACGTGTCAACGATCAATGATTTTTGACGTTTTTGCGATTGTTGATCGTTGCCCCTAGGTGTCACACGCTGCGATGTCGCTAACAACGCCGGATGTGCGTCACTAACGACCCCGACGATATATTGTTAGCGATGTCGCAGCGTGTAAAGCACCCTTTACACCTGCACTTCTCTCATAACATCACCCATGCCATGACCAATGCAGTTAGGTTGCAGCAGCAGTATACCTATAGAAGGACTGTAAAGCAATATACCTTTGACTATATGTCTCGGATCCAAAACTATCCCTCCTCCAGCAACTATCCCTGCACAGAATGAGGCTAATATTGGTATTAATAGGGAAAAAAATAGATGTAGGCATGAAAAAGACTTTT
Organism: Anomaloglossus baeobatrachus; assembly: GCF_048569485.1. Taxonomy (NCBI): domain Eukaryota; kingdom Metazoa; phylum Chordata; class Amphibia; order Anura; family Aromobatidae; genus Anomaloglossus; species Anomaloglossus baeobatrachus. The sequence goes on from NC_134356.1 coordinate 683,691,060, forward strand.
GGTTTTAGTTTTCAGCAGCAAGGTCTAAAGGGCACTTTACACACTGCGATATTGCTATCGATATCGCTAGCGAGCGTACCCTCCCCCATCGGTTGTGCATCAAGGGCAAATCGCTGCCCGTGGCGCACAACATCGCTAACACCCGTCACACGGACTTACCTTCCCTGCGACGTCGCTCTGGCCGGCGAACCGCCTCCTTTCTAAGAGGGCGGTTCGTGTGGCATCACAGCGACGTCACACAGCAGCCGTCCAATAGAAGCGGAGGGGCGGAGATGAGCGGGCGGAATATCCCGCCCACCTCCTTCGTTCCTCATTGCCAGTGGACCCAGGTAAGGAGATATTCGTCGTTCCTGCGGTGTCACACATAGCGATGTATGATGCTGCAGGAACGACGAACAACCAGCGGCATGCACCACCAATGATATTATGAAAAGGAGCGACGTGTCAACGATTTTTGACGTTTTTGTGATCGTTGATCGTCGCTCCTAGGTGTCACACGCTGCGATGTCGCTAGCGACGCCGGATATACGTCACTAACAACGTGACCCCAACGATATATCGTTAGTGATGTTGCAGCGTGTAAAGCCCCCTTTACAGAATCCCTGCCTATAGGCCTCAAATACACTATCCCTTCTCCAGAAACTCATCCTACACTAAATGCAGAATAAGAGCAGTATTATTAAATAATAGAATAGACTTTTTAGGTAGCACCAGCACGATCTGTAAGGCTAGTATCCCTGCCTATAGGCCTCTAATACAGTATCCCTTCTCAAGAAGCTCATCATAGACCACTAAATGCAGAATAAGAATGGTATTAATAGAGACTAGAATATCTATTAATTAGCTCTGAACGGACAGCTGGTTACTGTTGTACCAGCAGGTACTGTCAGGCTTTAACACAGTCACTTCTCCAGCAGAATCTCTCCCTTAGGGATCTTTTCCACTTGCGATTTCTATGTGCGAGTGCGATCCGATAAAACATCGGATTGCACTCGCACCAGTGTTAATCAATGCGGCACGAATCGTGCTCTCGGTGCAATCGCAGCATGCTGCGTTTGATGCGAGTCTCAGCTCATGCACCCCCATAGAAGCCTATGGGAGCGTGTGAAACATCGCACTGCACTCGCATGTTATGCAACTGCAGTGCGGTGCACGCAGAGACAGACAGCGGAGGAGATGGGGAGAAAGTGTTCCCTCCATTTTCTCCGCACCTGTAATGCGATTGCAAGATCGCATCACAGTCGCATGACCCTAGGGTGACGCTTGCAGCAGAGGGCCATTATCATATTGTGGCAGCTCTGACCACAGAGTTTGCACCTTATTTTAGGTGTGATATTCACCTCGGGTAAGGAGGGGGTAAATCACTGGTGTTTCACATTTCCACTTTCCATAAAGCTTAGGAGCCTTCTCCCAAGGGGGGATGGCTCAGGGTAGGCAGATGGGTGGCCATCATGAGTCATGGGACTTCCCCGGTCTCTGAAGCCAGCCACCTGGGGGCGGGGTCCACTTGGGGTAGAAGTAGGAGCACACTCATACAGTCAGTCAGTCTACCCAGGACACTAGTTCTTGGAAACGACACCAGCACCTCTTTCTTCTGTTCTCTTCACGGGGCCTGGGGCTTGGAGTGGAGCACTCAGCTCAGGTGCCTCACAGCTGGAAGGGCAACTCTGAAAAAGGATCTTTTTCTTCTTTCAAACACCGGTGACTTCTCCTAACTTATCCGAGGTTGACGGAGCTCATCACAGCAGGTGACCAGTACTATCCAGGCGAGCGGCACAAAGAGTGAGTAAAGACACCTGGGACCGCAGCCACTGACTCTGACTCTTGATTACCGGCACCGCTGCCCTGTGCCTTGGTGCTCAAACATCATCACTACTCCCCTCATCAACCTCCCCGGGGCCCGCTCCACCTGTGGGGAGCGATACCATCTCTGGCTGCTACTACCATCCGCCCCAGAGGACAGCGACAGCAGCGGCGGCTAAATCCCTGACCGCATACCACAGGTGGCATCACGACAAACTTTCTACTACTATCCCCACCATCTCCTTACTCAGCCACCTCTTCACTAGGTGGTTTTCAGGCAGCACCACTGGCTAGCCGCTCTCCCCCGCCAGCTGCCACTACAGTGTCCTGCTCTTCTGCTCTACACCTCAGATGTGGCTGCTACACTCCTACTCCTTTGACTGCCACTGAGCTGATGACGGCGTTTTCGGACCTATGAGAGGTGGACCGCGTGACAAATGCCGAGCCGAGAGGTGACGACCCAGACCCCCATGCTGATGCCTTTGGGTGAATCCCACGCTGCCCCTGCCTGATCGGGTGTGCTGACCCCGCCGTTGCTGCTACTGGAGGCGATCCCTGCCACGGTTCCTGCTGTGACCCCTGCTGCGACGTCCGGTGCAGCCACGTCCCATCCAGCTAGACCAGACCAGGCCGCAGCAGCGTCCCGTTTGGACAGACCAGACCAGGCCGCAGCAACGCCCCGTCCGGCAAGACCAGACCAGGCTGCAATGCAGTCTACCCCAGCCTGCAGAGCAGAAGCAGCCTCCGCCCCACAGGCGCCGACTGAAGAACCGGGTCCTGCGTCCCCGCCGGGAGAAGACCAAGTATTCCTGCGGCTCAAGGAGGAGTTGAGCGCACGCTTCCCCAAAGACCTGGTGGACACGACCATAGTCCCCAGGTGGTCACCTGGACCCGGAGCGGTCCCAGAAACTTCTGTGGCTAAGAAGAGCCCACCACCCTGGCCTTCTTATGAATGTCTATCCCCAGTGCTGCTGCCGGAGCAACCGGAGGAGTGCTCAACATCACTAAGGGGGAGCAGGAGAGGCCTGCCTGGAGGCTGAAGTGACAATCCCCAAGCAGCCGGAGGAGGATGCAGCACCCTTAGGATGTAAGGGAGGCCCGGAGGTCGCGCTGTTGCCCTACTCCCTGCTGGGAAGAGGTTACGATACCCCCTGCTGAAGAGGAAACCTGGGATATCTTCATGCCCAGTATGTGTGTCACCTGGGAGCCCGCAGACAGCGAGGTGGCGGTGATGAGAAGACCAGCCCGCAGAGGACGGCGCCGCGTCAGGGCAAGACAACCGCCAGTACCAACCTCCCCTGAGAAGGAGATGGTGACGGCCCGGGATCTAGAAGAAAAGAGGTCCCTCCGGCAGACCGGGTTCCAGACCCGAGGTCTTATCCACCGCGGAGTGGTTGAAGAATTCAACCTAATTACTGGTTATGGCTTTATTGTGGAGGCTGGTGTCAAGGAGGGCATCTTTGTATCCCGAAGGGATGTCCGGTCCCACTTGCCCAGAGGACACCCTGGTCGTGACCTGTTTATGGGAGTCATAGTGGAATTCACCAGGCACAAAGGTGAAAGGGGCTGGTATGCTCTAGACGTGGTACCACGCCCGAAGAGCTCCAGCTACAGCCCTGCCACTCCCACTCAGTCCCCAAGGTCATCACCATCAGAGAAAGAACCACCACACGGTCAGCAAGAACCACAACAAGCTCAGCAAGAACCACAACACGCTCAGCAAGAACCACAACAAGCTCAGTAAGAACCACAACAAGATCAGCAAGAACCACAGCAAGCTAAAGACACAGCTAAAGATGCTGCTGATGAAGACGCAGAAACCTCCAGGTGTCAGAGCCCTGCAAGCAAGAGCCCTGGTTGTGAGAGGAGAAAGTCTGTGTAAAGAAATGTAAAGTAAGGAAGTTATAGTTACCAGCAACGTTGAAAAGTTCAAGATGATGTGCCCACAAGAACTATTGTGAGAACCTACCTGTTTTAGCACCTGGTTTTGTGCACTTTGAAAATACGGACCATAAGGCTATGAACTGGCTATAGCCACAAACTCTCGCAGTGTATAAAGTTTTACCTCTTTGGTACCAACACCAGAGCACGCCTGTTTATGGGGCCTGGCTCTGCACCACCTGGAAGCACGCCTGTGATGGCGCTTGCTGTCCAAAAGCCAAGAGCACGCCTGTTTATAGAGCCTGGATCGCCTACGACAAGGGAGCATGCCGGGTTATGGGGCCTGGATCGCCTACGACAAGGGAGCATGCCGGTTTATGGGGCCTGGCTCTCCACCTCAAGGAAGTGGGTACCCTGTCTGAAGTGACCCTGACCAAGAACGCCGCCTCTACAATCCTGCCACAAGTGGCCGAAGACGCGGCTCAACTGAGAAGGGGCCTACTCTTAACCACCATCCCAAGAAGAAGATCAGAGGGTTTTGGGTGGGTTAAGGACTTGTGGGTAGAGGGTGGTGATGTATGGTACCTGTTTTGGAGTTTTATGATGTTTTATACTGTTTTAAATGTTTTACCAGTTTGCACTTTAAACCTTTCTTGTCTTTACAGCCCGAGGACGTGTGTTATGATCCGGAACCATGGAAGACCACCACAAATCATTGGCAAAAAGGTGACAAGAGCATTGGCAACTAATCTGGCCGCCATCCCCTTACTAACCATCACAACTAGAAGTAGCCGAGGGGTGAACTAACATCCTGTGCACCGCAAACTCAGCCGGAGAACTAACTATCCTAAAGGTAGGAAAGATGAATAACTATCTGCCTCAGAAAATAGACAGGAATAGCAAGCCCCCCACATTCAAAGACTGCTGTGATATAGGAAAAACACAATACACAGGTAGATGACAGGATCAGCAAAAGGTGAGGCCCCCGCTGACTAAAATAGGAAAGGACAGGAAAGGGACTGATGGTGGCCAGAGAAAAACCCTGCAAAATACCAACTTCCTGATAGTACAAAAAGGCCCTCAGATCGCTCGATCTGAACTCCGTCCTATACCAGGTGCACTTGTCATACCAATGAACAGAAAACACGAATTATAACAAATTCAACAAGCCACAAACACATGGACCCAAAAGAGCTATACTCCACACAGAACTGCAGGAACACATGGACCCAAAGGAGCTATACTCCACACAGAACTGCAGGGAGTTCCCCAACAATCCGCTGAGGGGGAAAATCCCTGGAAGGAAATAAACTGAAACCAACCACAACAAATGACAAACCCAGATAAGCAAAAGAACCAGAAAATAAATAAAGAGCAAGAACTTATCTGGAGTAGATGAGGAGGAGTAGAGCAGGATTAAACAGGCTGGAGATAAAAAGAATAACTGACATCCGGCAACAGCCTGCAATCAGACCAGGACTTAAATAAGCAGAGAATTAGCAAAGGAAACACCCACTGCACAACACACCTGGTCCAAGTCCAAACCCTTCCTGGCCACCAGAGGGAGCCTCCCAGCAGCCAAAACATAACTAACATTCACAACAGTACCCCCCCCTTGAGGAGGGGTCACCGAACCCTCACCCACGCCACTGGGTCGCTCGGGATGAGCATGATGGAAGGCGCGAACCAACCTGTCCGCATGAATGTCAGAAGCCACAACCCAAGAGTTATCCTCCTGCCCATAACCCTTCCATTTCACAAGGTACTGAAGCTGACGCCTACTACGACGGGAATCCAGAATTTTTTCAACCTCATACTCCAGATCCCCCTGTACCAAAACAGGGTCAGGAGGCGCTGCTGCAGGAACAGCCGGCTCCACATGTTTCTTCAACAAGGACTTATGGAAGACATTGTGAATCTTAAATGACGCAGGCAGAGTCAAACGGAAAGATACAGGATTAATAATCTCCGAAATCTTATAAGGTCCAATAAATCTGGGCTTAAATTTAGGAGACGGAACTCATAGGAATATTTTTGGAGGACAACCACACCATGTCCCCTACTTTAAACCGGGGACCAACAGTCCGACGCCGGTTGGTAAACTTTTGGGCAGTTTCTTGGGACTGAAACAATTTATCCACTACCTGCCCCCAAATCTGCTGCATTCTGTTGACCACCGAATCCACCCCCGGACAGTCAGACGCCTCAAGCTGCCCTGAGAGGAACCTAGGGTGATACCCAAAATTGCAGAAAAAGGGGGACACCAACGTGGTAGAGCTAGCTCTATTGTTAAGGGCAAATTCAGCCAAAGGCAAAAACGAAACCCAGTCATCCTGATCCGCAGAAACAAAACACCGTAAATAGGTCTCCAGGGTCTGGTTAGCCCTTTCAGTCTGACCGTTGGTCTGAGGATGAAACGCCGAGGAGAAAGACAGCTGAACACCCAATTTGGAGCAAAAAATCCTCCAAAACCTGGATACAAACTGCACCCCTCTGTCAGAAACAATGTTTTCGGGAATACCATGCAAACGAACATGTTGGAAAAACAAAGGCACCAACTCTGATGAAGACGGTAACTTAGATAGGGGAACCAAGTGGACCATCTTGGAGAATCTGTCACAGATCACCCAAATCACAGTCATTTTCTGAGAGACGGGAAGCTCTGAAATAAAATCCATAGAGATGTGCGTCCAAGGTTTCTTAGGTACAGGCAAAGGCAATAATAGCCCACTAGAACGTGAACAACAGGGCTTGGACCTAGAACAAACACCACACGACTGCACAAAACGACGGACATCTCGGGACAGGGAAGGCCACCAAAAAGAGCGTCTCACAAGATCCCGAGTACCAAAAATGTCAGGATGACCCGCCAAAACAGAGCAATGAACCTCAGAGACAACTCGGTCTCTCCATTGGTCTGGAACAAACAGTTTCCCTGTAGGACATCTCTCAGGTTTATCCCCCTGAAATTCCGCCAGTGCCAACCGCAGATCAGGCGAAATAGCCGAGAAAACTACACCATCATTCAGGATAGTAGACGGTTCGACAACCTCCAAAGAGTCAGCGCAGAAACTCCTGGAAAGGGCATCGGCCTTAACATTCTTGGTGCCCGGCAAAAAAGAGACCACAAATTTAAACAAAGCCCACCTGGCCTGCCGAGGATTCAACCTCTTGGCCGATTCCAGATAGATGAGATTCTTGTGGTCCGTAAGCACCACAACTTGATGCCTAGCCCCCTCCAACCAATGCCTCCACTCTTCAAATGCCCACTTCATAGCCAATAATTCCCGGTTCCCCACATCATAATTCCGTTCAGAAGGAGCAAACTTCCGAGAGAAAAAGGCACAGGGCTTAAGTTTACCCGAAGTAGCGTCTCGTTGAGACAGAACAGCACCTGCTCCGATCTCTGAGGCATCGATCTCAACTTGAAATGGGCGAGACACATCAGGTTGCTGCAGAACTGGGGCAGACGTGAATCGCCTTTTAAGCTCCTGGAAGGCCACAATAGCCTCAGGGGTCCAATGCTCAGCATCAGCTCCCTTCTTTGTCAAATCTGTCAGAGGTTTGACAATGGCAGAGAAATTGGCTATAAATTTACGGTAAAAATTAGCAAACCCCAAAAACCGCTGCAGGGATTTTAGAGAAGTCGGTTGCACCCAGTCGTAAATAGCCTGAACCTTAACCGGGTCCATTTCAATAGCAGAGGGAGACAGGATGAAGCCCAAAAAGGAAATCCTTTGCATCCCAAAGAGGCACTTTGACCCCTTAACGTACAGTGCATTATCCTTAAGTATCTGAAAAACATCCCGTACTTGCCCAACATAAGAGTCCAAATCATCAGAAAAAATAAAGATGTCATCCAAATATACAATCAAAATGTTACCAATAAGGTCCCGAAAAATATCATTCATGAAGGCCTGGAAGACGGAGGGTGCATTAGTGAGCCCAAAAGGCATCACTAGGTACTCAAAATGCCCCTCAGGAGTATTAAAAGCCGTCTTCCATTCATCACCCTCCTTAATACGGATGAGATTATACGCACCCTTGAGATCCAGTTTCGTAAACCATTTGGCACTCTTCACTCTAGAGAACAGATCAGACATCAGAGGCAAAGGGTACTGATATTTGACCGTAATTTTATTAAGAAGACGGTAATCAATACAAGGTCTCAACGAACCATCTTTTTTTAGCAACAAAGAAGAAGCCAGCACCCAAAGGAGAAGATGAGGGCCGAATGTGCCCCTTCTCCAATGATTCTCTGATGTATGACCGCATGGCATCATGTTCGGGCACAGACAAGTTGAAAATCCGCCCCTTGGGAAATTTACAACCGGGCACCAACTCAATGGCACAGTCACAGCCCGGTGTGGGGGCAGAGAATCAGATTCCTGGTCATTAAATACATCACGGAAATCAGACAAGAAAGCCGGAACATCAACTACCTGAGCAGACGTGGACGACACGGAAAGGTCCTGATGCAAACCTTGACAACCCCAACTAGCTACCGACAAGGATCTCCAGTCAAGAACCGGATTATGGGTCTTCAACCACGGAAATGCCAGTACCAAGGTATCCTGTAGATTATGTAATACTAAAAATGTACAAGTTTCCTGATGCACTGGTGCAACTCTCATAGGCACCTGGGTCCAAAATTGGGGTTTATGTTCTGCCAAAGGGGTAGCATCAATGCCCCTTAAAGGAATAGGAGTTTGCAAAGAAACCATGGGAAAACCACAATCCCTAGCAAACCCAAAATCCATCAAATTGAGCGCTGCCCCTGAGTCCACAAAGGCAAATGCAGAAAAGGAAGACAATGAGCAAATCAATGTGACAGACAAAAGAAACTTTGGTTGCAAAGAACCCACAGTAACAGAAGTAGCCAATCTCCTTTCACGTTTAGGGCAGACAGAGATATTATAAGAAGCGTCTCCACAATAGAAGCACAGTCTATTCTTCCGTCTGAACCCCTGCCGACTAGCATTAGAAAGGACCCTATCACACTCCATAGGCTCCAAAGGCTGTTCCACAGGCACAAAACCAGCAGGTATCTTCCTACGCTCACGTAAACGCCTATCAATCTGAATGGCCAAGGTCATAGAGGCATCAAGACCAGAAGGGACGGGAAATCCTACCATTACATCCTTGACAGCATCCGCAATACCCTTGCGAAAAAGAGCCGCAAGCGCATCATCATTCCATTTGGTAAGGACCGCCCACTTTCGAAATTTCTGACAAAACGTTTCTGCAGAATCCAAACCCTGAGTTAAGGACAACAAGACCTTTTCTGCTTGGTCCACAATATTGGGTTCGTCATATAATAATCCCAAGGCCTGAAAAAAGGAGTCCACATCACTGAGAATCGGATCATCAGACGCTAAAGAGAAGGCCCAGTCCTGAGGGTCACCACGCAGCAAGGAGATGACAATCTTAACCTGCTGTACGGGATTCCCTGAGGACTTAGGGCGCAGGTCAAAAAATAATTAACAATTATTTTTGAAGCTCAAAAATCTCGACCTATCTGCCAAAAAAAATTCAGGAACAGGAATCTTGGGCTCTGCAAGGGGAGTCTGTGCAAGATAAGACTCTATATGACGAACCTTAGCAGCAAGATGAGCAACACGCTCACCCAATTCATCCATGCTAGACAAAAGGAATCTTCCACAGAACCCAAAGAAGAAGAGGAAAAACACCCAAAAAAAAATAAAAAAAAATGTTTTCTCAGCAGCCTTTTTTTTTCCTTTTTCCTTCTTAAGAGTACCCTTAAAATTTGTAGGCCGGATGTACTGTTATGATCCGGAACCATGGAAGACCACCACAAATCATTGGCAAAAAGGTGACAAGAGCATTGGCAACTAATCTGGCCGCCATCCCCTTACTAACCAACACAACTAGAAGTAGCCGAGGGGTGAACTAACATCCTGTGCACCGCGAACCCAGCCGGAGAACTAACTATCCTAAAGGTAGGAAAGATGAATAACTCTCTGCCTCAGAAAATAGACAGGAATAGCAAGCCCCCCACATTCAAAGACTGCGGTGATATAGGAAAAACACAATACACAGGTAGATGACAGGATTAGCAAAAGGTGAGGCCCCCGCTGACTAAAATAGGAAAGGACAGGAAAGGGACTGATGGTGGCCAGAGAAAAACCCTGCAAAATACTAACTTCCTGATAGTACAAAAAGGCCCTCAGATCGCTCGATCTGAACTCCGTCCTATACCAGGTGGACTTGTCATACCAATGAACAGAAAACAAGAATTATAACAAATTCAACAAGCCACAAACACATGGACCCAAAGGAGCTATACTCCACACAGAACTGCAGGGAGTTCCTCAACAATTCACTGAGGGGGTAAATCCCTGGAAGGAAATAAACTGAAACCAACCACAACAAATGACAAACCCAGATAAGCAAAAGAACCAGAAAATAAATAAAGAGCAAGAACTTATCTGGAGTAGATGAGGAGGAGTAGAGCAGGATTAAACAGGCTGGAGATACAAAGAACAACTGACATCCGGCAACAGCCTGCAATCAGACCAGGACTTAAATAAGCAGAGAATTAGCAAAGGAAACACCCACTGCACAACACGCCTGGTCCAAGTCCAAACCCTTCCTGGCCACCAGAGGGAGCCTCCCAGCAGCCAAAACATAACTAACATTCACAACAGACGTGCTGTTGATAACTAAGGGGGAATGTGGCACCCCTGACCTGTTTAGGCACCACTGAGTACTGCACTCAGGCTGAGTGAGTACAAAAGAGGTAATCCCAAAGGCTGACTAGGGTGTGGACACACATACACTTAGTAACCAGGACACACACACAGCTTAGAGGGGACCCCTGGGCAGACCCAGGGAGGGGGCGCAGCCCTCGCATCCCAGCTAGGGGTGGGTAGTGGGACTGGAGACGAGGAGTTGTGCAGTGGCAGTCAGAGTAGGAGTGTAGCAGCCGCGTCTGAGGTGTAGAGCAGGACACTGTCAGACCCTGCACCTGTAGTGGCTGCTGGCGGGAGAGAGCGGCTACTCAGTGGTGCTACCTTAAAACCACCTAGTGAAGAGGTGGCTGAGTAAGGAGACTACCGGTAGACCAGGCCCGCACGGGGAAACAGGTCCCCAGAGCAGGAACCCATCTACTCGGCCTGCTAAACCTGCTGGTGAGGGTGCTGTATGTACCTCACCGAACCACACAGAGTCCGCAGCATCAACAGCAATGAGAGGGCCCATAAGTAAAAGAAGGCAAGCAGCCAGCATTACTTGGTACACGATGTCAGCAAACGGGCCAGAAAGGGGAGAACGGCTGTTACGACTTCCCTGGGTGATTCCCGTAGTACTACAAGTCACGAGTCACCCCAAACAAGAAGGGCTAGGAAGGCGAGTCAGCAGTCACCCCTATATCAGCTGGAGGGATACCTGGTTCATCATAGCTTCGCTCAAGTTGTCTCACTCTGCCAGCAAAAAGTGAGTAAAAACCTTGAAAGACATTGCTGCCTGTGTGTGAGTTCTTCTGCGACCTGTGGTACTACACACTTACACTGGGCCCTGGGGCCAGCCTCACTCTCGGGAGGCCACAACAACTGACTGCATCTACCATCAGCCCCAGTCGCTCCCTAAACTGCAGTGGCGGTCATCCACTGACCGCAAATACCGAGAGTGGCGTCACGATTCCCATTGAAGTTAACCTGACCTGCCTGTTGTCAGAAGAAACCCAGCACGTGAGGTCCCTGAGGCAACCTGAAGGTAATGGGGCTTCACACTTGATCAGCCCTTCATTCGGTCACCTCTTTCTCGGTGTTCAGTTGAGCCCCTATTTCGGTTCACTTTTTCGGACACTTCTTTCTGTTCTGTTCAGCCTCTCACTTGGTCATCTCTTTATCTCAGTAGTCAGTTCAGCTTCTCTCCTGGTTACCTTTTTTCTTTAATTACTTGGTTCAGCCTGTCTTTTGGTCATCCCTCTCAGTGGTGGTTGAGTTCCTCTTCTGGTCATCCCTCTCAGTGTTTCATACCCTTTCTCAGTCACCACTATCTCTCCGTACTTGGTTCAGCCGTGTTCTGAGTCATGTTTCTCTCAGTAGTCTGTTCGGGCCCCTCTCTCGGTTACCTCTCTTCTCAGTGGTTACATCAGATCCTCTCTTCATCCTATTTTCTTGATCTCCTATCGCTCTCAATGGTTAGATCAGCACCTCTCTCAATCTCCTTTCTCTCAGTGATCTGTTTACATCCTCTCTGTCAACTATTTCTGAGTTCTCAGTATCCCTGCCTCTTCTCTCAATCACCTCTCACTTCTTGGTCAACCCCTCTCTTGGCCACCTCACTCTCTTGGTGTTCAATTCAACCCCTCCCTGTCAATGCTCTCATTCTTGATTTGGTGTCCCTTTTATATACATAGTTACATACATAGTTACATAGGTTGAAAAAAGACCTACTGTAGGTCCATCTAGTTCAACCTTCCTCCACCAACTCTTGGTCACTTTTTTCTCGGTGCTCAGTTCAGCCTCTCTTTTGTTCAACTTTCTCAGTGCTGAGTTCAGTCCTTCTCTTGAGCACCTCTCTCTCTCAGTGCTCAGTTTCACCACCTTCTAAGTCACCTCTCGGGACTCAGTTTTGCCCATCTCTTTTCTCTCAGTGTTTGATATCACCCTTCTCTTGGTCATCTCTCAGTGCTTGATTTAGCTCATCTCATAGTCTCTTCTCTCTCACTGCTCAGTTTAGCACCTCTTTAGGTAATTCCTTTGTTTGTATTTGATATCACCCCTCTCTTTAGTCATCTCTGAGTGCCTGCTGTGGCCCATCTTTTTTTTTTTTGTCATTTCTCTCCCAGTGCTCAGTTCAGCACCTTTCTTAATTACCTCTCTCTCAGTGCTTGGTGTTGCACGTGTGGCGCTCCTGCGGCTTCAGTCGCCACAGGGTACTGCACCTCACTTAAGGTGCAGTATTGATCTCGGGTAAGGAGGGGGTTAATCACCGGTGTTTTCAAATTCCACTTTACATACAGCTTAGGTGCCTTCTTACCGGGGATCGGACTATGGTAGACAGGGGGTAGCCATCCCGATGTACGGGACTTTTCCGGTCACTAGGACAACCACCTGGGGGGCGAGCACCACTTGGGGTAGAAGAGGAGCAACTCTTACACAGACTTCAGTCAAGTCGGGTCTACAGTTCTGGCAGCACGACACCACCATCTTCCTTCTTTCTTCTTCACATGGCCTGTGCCTTGGAGCGAGAAGCTCGGCCCGGGTTCCTAACTTCCACAGGGGCAACCCTTAGGAAAGGACATTTCCAAATACCGGTGGCTATCTCAAATTATCTGGGATCGACTGGGGCCCATCACGGCAGAGACTGGTACCCTGAGGCTGCATTGGAACTGTGATTAAAAAGACCTGGAACCGCAGCAGCTGACTCAGCCGCTTATTGCCGTCGCCCCGTGCTTCGGCGCCAGCCATCACTACAACCCTCATTATCCTCCCCGGGGCCCGCTCCACCAGTGGGGAGCAGAACCATCTTTGCTGCGAAACCATCAGCCCTGGAAGACATCACCCGCAGCGGCGGCTAATCCCTGGTCGCGTACCACAGGTGGTGTCACGAGACAAACTATCCCCATCATCCCATCCTCCATTCATCCCCTTTTATTGTACACCTCGGGGCCACGAAGCCGGGCAGGGCCACCCATGACATCACCGACCCGGCGATGAGTAACAATTAACCCCTTGCCCTGTGGGTGCTACACATGTCTCTCCGTCAACTCTCGGTGCTTGATTTAGCCCTTCTCTCGGTTTAATATCGCCCCTCTCTCGGTCATCTTTCGGTCTCTCTGTGACTGGTTGTCACACAATGGCTCTCTGAGGACATCTTGTGATTTTTTACTTTTATTGCATCCTTCAAAAATATTTAGTTGTCAAAAGTGCACTGTTCTTTTTGTCAGACTGTATTTTTGCAGATATCATTTCTGACAAATAACCATTTTTTGCCTCTTTATATTTGTTTATGGGTTTTTTTAGATGTATAATTTGTATCTATATGCCCTATTAAGGACTCGTGGTGATCACTGATGGGTCTATATGCTGTCCCCTAGTGGCCGGTATCTTGGAGGACATGTAAGGACTGGTGGAGATCACGGATGGAGTCTATATGCTGCCCCCTAGTGGCCGGTATCCTGTAGGACATGTAAGGATTGGTGGAGATCACTGATGGGTCTATATGCTGCCCCCTAGTGGCCAGTATCCTGGAGGACATGTAAGGACTGGTGGAGATCACTGATGGGTCTATATGCTGCCCCCTAGTGGCCGGTATCCTGGAGCACATGTAAGGACTGGTGGAGATCACTGATGGGTCTATATGCTGCCCCCTAGTGGCCGGTATCCTGGAGCATATGTAAGGACTGGTGGAGATAACTGATGGGTCTATATGTTGCCCCCTAGTGGTCGGTATCCTGGAGGACATGTAAGGACTGGTGGAGATCACTGATGGGTCTATATGCTGCCCCCTAGTGGCCGGTATCCTGGAGGACATGTAAGGACTGGTGGAGAGCACTGATGGGTCTATATGCTGCCCCCTAGTGGCCGGTATCCTGGAGGACATGTAAGGACTGGTGGAGAGCACTGATTGATCTATATGCTGCCCCCTAGTGGCCGGTATCCTGGAGGACATGTAAGGACTGGTGGAGAGCACTGATGGGTCTATATGCTGCCCCCTAGTGGCCGGTATCCTGGAGGACATGTAAGGACTGGTGGAGAGCACTGATTGATCTATATGCTGCCCCCTAGTGGCCGGTATCCTGGAGGACATGTAAGGACTGGTGGAGATCACTGATGGGTCTATATGCTGCCCCCTAGTGGCCAGTATCCTGGAGGACATGTAAGGACTGGTGGAGAGCACTGATGGGTCTATATGCTGCCCCCTAGTGGCCGGTATCCTGGAGGACATGTAAGGACTGGTGGAGAGCACTGATTGATCTATATGCTGCCCCCTAGTGGCCGGTATCCTGGAGGACATGTAAGGACTGGTGGAGATCACTGATGGATCTATATGCTGCCCCCTAGTGGCCAGTATCCTGGAGGACATGTAAGGACTGGTGGAGATCACTGATGGGTCTATATGCTGCCCTCTAGTGGCCGGTATCCTGGAGGACATGTAAGGACTGGTGGAGATCACTGATGGGTCTATATGCTGCCCCCTAGTGGCCAGTATCCTGGAGGACATGTAAGGACTGGTGGAGAGCACTGATGGGTCTATATGCTGCCCCCTAGTGGCCGGTATCCTGGAGGACATGTAAGGACTGGTGGAGATCACTGATGGGTCTATATGCTGCCCCCTAGTGGCCAGTATCCTGGAGGACATGTAAGGACTGGTGATCACTGATGGGTATAATACACTCGGTGCTCGTCTCAGTGCTAGCCGCTTACAGTGTGTGAACAGCTCACACTGAGGATAATAACAGCGTGATAGGATGTAGTGTACACCAAACAAAACAAAAAAAAATGGTAAAACTCTTCCCACCCTCCCCTGGAAGTGCTTTGTTTATGGCTGTATGTAGACGGAGACCCGAACTGCCCAATTAGTGACTTCCATTGGTGTTCAGGTCAAGTTTGGGTCCCAAACCAAACTTTATCTACAGCCCATCTGAACCCACCAAACCAAATTTCACGGGTCCGCTCATCTCTACACATCACATCTAGAATTTGCCTGCGCCTCCTTGCAGTAGCTCCACATCTGTCAGATTTTGGGGGCATCTCTTGCGTATAGTGCCCTCTGCAGATCACCCACATATTTTCTAATGGGTTAAAGTCTGAGTGCTTGCTAAACTTTAATTTTCTTATGATCAAGTCATTCTTCTGTTGATATGGGGGTTGTTTAGAGTCATTATGATGCTAAAAGGTGAAATTAATCTCCATTTTCAGCTTTTTGGTAGAGGCCTGAAGGTTTTGTTACAAAATCAACTGATTTTTGAAATTGTTTATAAATCCTTCCACTTCAACTAAAGCCCCAGTTACAGCTACCAAAAATCAGCCCCAAAGAATAATGCTGCCTCCAGCATGCTTCATTGTGGGTATGGTGTACTTTCGGTGATGCGCAGTGTTGACTTTGAACCAAACATACCATTTGGAATTATGGCCAAAATGTTCCACCTTGGTCTAATCAGCTCCTAACTAGTGATAAGAGAGCGTGCTCGCCACTGCTCATTACTCGATCGAGCATCGGAGTGCACGGGCACACCGCGAGTAACGAGTATAATGAAAGTCAATAGGAAACGCAAGCATTTTTAACCCCTTAACGACCGCGGGCAGTAATATTACGTCCTAGCGGTCAGTGTTACTGCCCGCGGTCTACTGCCGGCAGCATGCCACGATCGGTGCACATCTCGGCTGATTTTCATAGCTAAGATGTATGCCTGCTAGGCACGAGCAGAATAGTTGTCATTAACCCCTTAAATGGTGCTGTCAATATGTGACAGCCCCATTATAATAGCATCAGCGGTAAACATTTACTTACCGCCCGATACTGGAAGTCACGTGATGACTCCTGTAGCTCACATGAATTACTTTCGGTTTCACTCGACCCGGAGCAGTGTGAGGCAGAAAATGATCATATCTGCTGTTTACAGCTGTATAGCTGTGATCAGCAGATATGGCTGAGCAATCGGATTGTTGATCCATATAGCCCCCTAGGGGGACTAGTAAAATAAAAAAAATAAAAAAAATAGGAAAAAAAAAAAGTTTTAAAAAATTAAAAAACAAAACAAAATAAACCTAAAAGTTCAAATCACCCCCCATTCGCCCCATTGAAAATTAAAGGGTTAAAAAAAAATACACATTTGGTATCGCCGCGTTCAGAAACGCCCGATCAAAATATAACATCAATTAATCTTTTCAGTAAACGGCGTAGCGGCAAAAAAAAAAAAAATTCCAAATGCCAAAATTACGTTTTTTGGTCGCCACAAATTTTACGCAAAATGCAACAAACAGGTGATCAAAACATATCATTTTTGCGCAGATGCTAAAAACGTCAGCTCGAGAAGCAAAAAATAAGCCATCACTGAGCCATAAATCCCGAAAAATGAGAACGCTACGGGTCACGGAATATGGTGTAAAACGTGCGCCACTTTTTTTTGGACAAATTTACGATTTTTATTTAACCCCTTATATAAAAGTAAACCTATACATGTTTGGTGGCTACGAACTCGCACTGACCTGAGGCATCATACCAACACGTCGAATTTACCATATACTGAACACAGTGAATAAAATATCAAATAGTGCTATCGCACTTTCTTTTTGCAAATTTCCACATTTGGAATTTTTTTTTTGCCGCTTTCCAGGACACTATATGGTAGAACTTATGGTTTCATTTAAAAGTACAGCTCGTTCCGCAAAAAATGAGCCCTCACATGACCATATTGACTGAAAAATAAAAAAAAGTTAAGTCTCTTGGAAGAAGAATGGCGAAAAAAAAAAAAAAAGCGAAAAGTCTGCCGGTCGTCAAGGGGTTAAACTATAATGCTCATTGCTTGATCGAGTAACGAGCACGCTCCCTCATCACTAATACCAACATATTTTCCAACATGCTTTTAGCAGACTTTTAGATTTTGGCAAAACAAAGTCATACCTAGATGTTTTTCTTTGTAAGTAAAGGTTTCCATCTTGCCACTTTGTCTACACATATGAAGAATACAAGAGATTGTTGTCACATGCAGCACACAACCAGTACTTGCAAGTAATTGCTGCAGCTCCTTTAATGTTGCTGGAGGCCTCTTGGCAGCCTCCTTAACCAGTTTTCTTCTGGTCTTTTCATCAAATTGTGAGGGACTTCCAGAACTAGGTAATGTCATTGTTGTACCAAATTAAAGCCACTCCTTGATAATGTCTTCACAGTGATATCTAATGGCTTCAAATTTTTTTTGTACCCTTCTCCTGACTGATAACTGTCAACAATGAGATCCCTTTGCGGTGTTGTAAGCCGTTTATGGACCATGGCTTTTTCTGTAAAATGCAACTAAGAGAATGTCAGGAAAGTCCTTCTAGAACAGGTAAACTATAACACCCATACCAGCGTCTCTGCGCTGTCCTTCCCCTCTTTCCTGGGGGGTACGCTGGTACTCATCTTCCCAGCCACTCAGAGGTGACTGCCCCGTCCCTAGCTCCAGCCACCGACTCCCAGGGACTGTGCATGCTGCACAGGTCTCTTGGGAGTATACTTAGTGCACGCACAGACACGCTCCCTTTTTTAAAGGGGCCAATACGCCCTAAACCAGTAGTACCTGTTGGCCTATAGCCAAGAGGCATCAAATATTTTGGGCACCTTCCGCTTAAGGGAGGTGCCTGGGCAATGTGTTATTAACATTACTACTTCTCAGGTTCCTTTGTACTGCCAATGCTGTTGTTGCTCTCTATGCTGTACTACTGATGCTCTTCTGTGCTCCAGTGCATGACAACTCCACTGCTGCTGCAACTATCCATACCTACTACTACTGCTGCTGCAATTGTCCACACCGGCCATTCCTACATTACCAGCCACCACTGCTGCAGCAACTACCCATTCCGGACGCCGCTGCTGCAGCAACTACCCATTCCGGACGCCGCTGCTGCAGCAACTACCCATTCCGGACGCCGCTGCTGCAGCAACTACCCATTCCGGACGCCGCTGCTGCAGCAACTACCCATTCCGGACGCCGCTGCTGCAGCAGCAACTACCCATTCCGGACGCTGCTGCTGCTGCAGCAGCAACTACCCATTCCGGACGCTGCTGCTGCTGCAGCAGCAACTACCCATTCCGGACGCTGCTGCTGCTGCAGCAGCAACTACCCATTCCGGACGCTGCTGCTGCTGCAGCAGCAACTACCCATTCCGGACGCTGCTGCTGCTGCAGCAACTACCCATTCCGGACGCTGCTGCTGCTGCAGCAACTACCCATTCCGGACGCTGCTGCTGCTGCAGCAACTACCCATTCCGGACGCTGCTGCTGCTGCAGCAACTACCCATTCCGGACGCTGCTGCTGCTGCAGCAACTACCCATTCCGGACGCTGCTGCTGCAGCAACTACCCATTCCGGACGCTGCTGCTGCAGCAACTACCCATTCCGGACGCTGCTGCTGCAGCAACTACCCATTCCGGACGCTGCTGCTGCTGCAGCAACTACCCATTCCGGACGCTGCTGCTGCTGCAGCAACTACCCATTCCGGACGCTGCTGCTGCTGCAACTACCCATTCCGGACGCTGCTGCTGCAACTACCCATTTCGGACGCTGCTGCTGCAACTACCCATTTCGGACGCTGCTGCTGCAACTACCCATTTCGGACGCTGCTGCTGCAACTACCCATTTCGGACGCTGCTGCTGCAACTACCCATTTCGGACGCTGCTGCAACTACCCATTTTGGACGCTGCTGCAACTACCTGTTTCGGTTGAACCTACGATACCGGCTGCTGCTCTAACTCTCAGAGACTACTGGTGTATATACCTGTGGTGACAGCTGCCGGGGCACAGTGATCCCCTGGCGCTGCCCTTGTCTGCTACCTACCAGTGTTTTAGCCTATTTCTACCTCCAGTGGCTTTAGCGAGACTCGGTAGGTGTTCAGGCTTGTTCCTCCAGGCCAGCGATCGATGCCTTTGGTCCAGGGGATCCACTTTTCCCTTGCTCGCCCTTCGAGCATTGCAAAAACTTTATGTGGGGTTAATCAGAATCCCTGTAACTGATGGCAGCCATGTGCTGACTACGATGTAACATGAGTGAAACATGCCCAATTATAGGAGGGTGTTAACACTTATGCAACAACAATATTTTAGTTTTATGTTTATTTACCCACTCGAAATTTGTTTCTCAATCATTTTCCACTTTTAATGTTGCCCATAATGTGTACAAAAAGTTCTCAAAATGATGTGGGGTATATTTTACATAAGAAAATCCTGACATTTCAACAGGGGCGTGTAAACTTTATACATCCACTGTTTATAATCAGAATCAAACACACAGTAGTTCTGGAAATGCACAAATCCTTCATGTAATGCTTCCAAAAATCATACAATCATCTCCATATACGTGTTCCTACATCCCACCAGGATTTATAAAGTCACCTACAATAATAAGATATCATTCAGCAATGGAGGACTTCTAACTATCCTTTCCCTGTATTACTAGGATTCCCTGAGAAATCCATCCATCCAGGAGCCCCCGTAACAGAGCCCCCGTAACAGAGCCCCCGTAACAGAGCCCCCGTAACAGAGCCCCCGTAACAGAGCCCCCGTAACAGAGCCCCCGTAACAGAGCCCCCGTAACAGAGCCCCCGTCGTGCCCTACAAGTGTCTACATTCTTTTTAGCTTCTTAATGGTGGAGGGATTGTGTTTCTCCAGAGCCTGATAGAAGAAGTCCTTGTCGTCAGTGTCCCAGGATCCCACGTATCTGTAGATCTCCCTCATCT
Source organism: Anomaloglossus baeobatrachus (assembly GCF_048569485.1). Classification (NCBI taxonomy): domain Eukaryota; kingdom Metazoa; phylum Chordata; class Amphibia; order Anura; family Aromobatidae; genus Anomaloglossus; species Anomaloglossus baeobatrachus. Next base: position 683,711,149 of record NC_134356.1, read on the forward strand.
GATCCCGGGGGCTGCTTCTGCTGAGGATATCGTCATAGGCGTGATTACTTATTAGTTTATGCTGCTTGAGATCATCTAAAACTTCTACTACCGAAGAGATGTCGTCAATGAGCTCTTTCCTGCGTCTGTCCACAAAGTGTTCGTTGGTTCCTCCTGTAATGAAAAATGTCCTAGGTTAAAATAAAGAACCATCTGAAAAGCTGATGTCACGAATATACATTACACTGTGTGCAGAATTATTAGGCAAATGAGTATTTTGAGCACATGATACTTTTTATACATGTCGTCCTACTCCACACTGTATAGGCTGAGAGCCAACTACCAATTAAGTAAATCAGGTGATGTGCATCTCTGTAATGAGGAGGGGTGCGGTGTAATGACATCAACACCCTATATAAGGTGTGCGCAATTATTAGGCAACTTCCTTTCATTTGGCAAAATGGGTCAGAAGAGAGATGTGACAGGCTCTGAAAAGTCCATATTGTGAGATGTCTTGTAGAGGGCTGCAGCAGTCTTGAAATTGGCAAACTTTTGAAGCGTGATCACCGAACAATCAAGCGTTTCATGGCAAATAGCCAACAGGGTCGCAAGAAGCGTGTTGGGCAAAAAAGGCGCAAAATAACTGCCCATGAATTGAGGAAAATCAAGCGTGAAGCTGCCAAGATGCCATTTGCCACCAGTTTGGCCATATTTCAGAGCTGCAACATTACTGGAGCTGCTGCCTCTGGGTCTTGCAACAGCAAGGAGAGACCGGACAAGCTGGACACTGGGGATATAAGGAGGAGGAAAAAGTGGGGAAAGAATCTTACTGGACAACATTAAGCAAGGGGGAGGAGAGCTAGGATGGGACAGGATTAACCCCATCAATGCTGGTCACAGCAGTCAAATGCACCCAGTTAAAGGACTGGAGTGCCCATAAAAAGCACAAGGTGTGCCATACTCAGGGACATGGCCAAGGTAAGGAAGGCTGAAAAACCACCACCTCTGAATAAGAAACATAAGATAAAACCTCAAGACTGGGCCAAGAAATATCTGAAGACTGATTTTTCACAGGTTTTATGGACTGATGAAATGAGAGTGACTCTTGATGGGCCAGAGGCTGGATCAGTAAAGGGCAGAGAGCTCCACTCCGACTCAGACGCCAGCAAGGTGGAGGTGGGGTTCTGGTATGGGCTGGTATCATCAAAGATCAACTTGTGGGACCTTTTCGGGTTGAGGATGGAGTGAAGCTCAATTCCCAGACCTACTGCCAGTTTCTGGAAGACAACTTCTTCAAGCAGTGGTACAGGAATAAGTCGGTATCGTTCAGGAAACACCTAGGTTACTTACCGGTAGCCGGTTTTTCCAGAACCCATGACAGCACCATGTGAGAGAGGGATCCGCCCAGCGAGGACAGGAAACCATTTTGAAATAAAAGGGCGGTACCTCTCCCCTTCGTCAGTTGATTACCGAGAATTGAGAGGACCTCCAACAATCGTTAGAACTTAACTCTATCACCAACTATAACACACACATGCACACCCAGAATAGTGCACACTAAGGGTGAAAAGGGAGGGATTATATGAGTGCTGTCACGGGTTCTGGAAAAACCGGCTACCGGTAAGTAACCTAGGTGTTTTCACCTCACCCATGACAGCACCACGTGAGAGATTTCCAGAGAATAATGTATTAGGGAGGGACCAACGTCTCACCCTTCTACAAAACGAGATATCAGCCGAGGAGGATAGATCCAACCGATAGTGACGGAAGAAAAGGAGAATGTGAAGACCAGGTAGAGGTCCCACAAATCCGGTCAATAGATACCTGCGTCTTCTCAGCCCCGGAGGGCGACACCGCAGCGGTGGAATGGGTCCTTATGCCCTCAGGGAAGGCAGCCCCACTAGATGTGTAGGCTAAGCAATGGCCTCCCTAATCCACCTAGAGATAGTGCAGTTTTACACCCACAGACCTTTCCTACTACCGAGAGGGCTGTGAAAAAGGACTGTTTTCCCCCCCACTATGTGTCACTGAGATGTACAGAAGCAGGGCCCTATGAACCTCCAACGAATGAATCTGTTTTACCCCTGTATTTGTAGGATGGCCGCAAAAGGAGGGAGGATTATCCCCTGCGTGCTATGGAATCGAGAGGCGAGCATTGGGAGAAAAGGTCCTATTAACACCTGACCCGGCCTATTGTTGAACAACTGAGCGTAGGGCTGTACTACCGATAAGGCGTGTAAGCACTAATTCTGCGAGCGAACGTCAAGGCCCGGGCAAAATTGTTTCCAATGTCAGCAACGTCAGGGAGAAATTTTTTTTTTTTTTTTTTTGGCAATAGGTTCAAAGGGAGGACTCGTGAGGGCGTCCAACCCCAATTTGATCCCCCGGTGGAACTGTTAGGCATGAACTCACAAACCCAAGAACCTTGAACCCACCGGTTTGCTGCCAGTTTTCCAATGTATAAGGTTCCTAGGGCAGAACAGGAACCCCTAGAGTGTACACTGAGAATCCTAGAGCAACCCCGTCTGCAAGAATGCCAATTTGCATGGAATAGGAACTCATACCCAAGGGACCATTTGCAAAGAAGGGGAACTTTTGCCACCCTCTCCCATAGAGTGTAGTGGGAACCGGTTTATGGCTCTTCAGCAAGGAAGAGACCGGGTCAGAGGAGAACCCTTGCGCATCAGCAACAACCTCTCAAGTTCTAAGCTGTGAAATGAAAAAAACCCTTTTCCTGCACGAGGAACACAGGTTACTGCACTAACAGGTACGGAATCCCCGGCAGAACCCCAGGATCCGGGACAGACAATGTCCTCAGGAGAGAGAGCCATTGCCCCTTGGGCCAGAAGGGGGCGAGGGGAAGGACCCTCACCCGAGCTTCCCCGAGCTCTTGCAGAACCATCGAGAGCATGACAACAGGGGGGAGGGCAGAGGCCATTCCGAAGGTCCATGGAATGGAAGTGCATTAACCGCAAGGGCTGGACTGCTGGGATCATGGAAGAAGAGGTCTATATGCAAGTTTAGCCTGGAGGAAACCGGTCCCTCCGTGGTATTCTCCACAGAGCCACTACCATTGAAAAGAACCGCGGATTCAGGGATCATTCCCCTTGCCCACAAGCTTACACATCCAAGGCCACAACCTTACCACGAGACCACGGAACGAACATTGGCATTTAGAATCCGGTGAAGTGTAGAGCCGAGGGGGATTCTGTCCCACCCAGTAAAGACCGTAAGATGCCAGAATGAGGGATGGGGATCATGCCCCCCAGGGTGTCAGGAAGGAGACGGTAGACTGAGTGACCGACAGCAACCGAACGTGCTGACCCTGGAGGGGGGGCAAAGGGAATTTAGTGCTCGTTCTTCAGACCCTAGCGTCAGGAGGCGTGAGGGCTGTGCTGCTTCCTGCGCTGACCACCAGCCCAGGGATATCTGCACCTGGAGGCGAGCATCCCCAGCCGTACCGGCTGGCAGCAGCAGTGACCACTTTCAGATGCCAAGGTAGCCAGGAACCCCACAGACAGGTTGCCTATGGATGTCCACCAAAAGCAGGGAAGTCTTGACTGTCAAGGAGAGAATGACGTCCCCTTCGAAATATCTTCCTAAGGGTTTTCCTTTTCTGTTTTCTTTTTTTGTTTGGCAGACAGGATTTGCTATAGGAGAGCCCTGGAGTGGAACAGGCCCCATGGAGCCGCCGGTAAGCACAATATCATAGTGCCCCGTGTGAGGTAAATCCGGAGAGATGACGATAAATCATGATATTCAAGTATGTCAGGAAGCCCTCTCCTGGTGTCAACCCCCCTTTCCTTCACACAACTGGTTTAGCAACAAATCCCATGGCCATGTCCTGTGATATGGAAATGAGGTGGTGTGGGAACAATGGACACAGGATGACTCCCTGCCGTCACCCTGTAACAAGAGTTGTATCTCATTAGCAAGGCTATGGAAATAGCCAGACAGAACGACTCCAGTAAAAAATGGTTCATATCTCGCAAGCCATATTTCCGATAAATATGGCAACCATAAAAATGGTGTCTCTGCATGCGGACGATGCCGGCACACCCTTTTTATGGGAGCAGGACATGGGGAAATGCCCCAGGCGTGATATCAGCCAATGGGGAACTGGCAGACAGGTCATGAGTCCCCTCGTTCTGTGGCTAAATTCATAGCTGTCACAATGAGAGCATTGGCGTCCGCCTACGACGCTCCCAGGCAAAGTTATGGCCCATATTCCATGTTGGGATATTGTCCATAACTCAAGCCAGGGGTGGAGCAGTGCTCCCTGTGAGGTCACGAAGGTAGGAGGAGACCTGGATTTGCCCAGGTTGATAACCCTACTTCGGCCATTTTCCAGTGTTCTTCTGCTCGGGGGCCTGGTTGGGAAAGACCTGTGAGGGAGTTCCTGGAAACCTGGTCTACAGCGCCCCCCTGTGGCCAGACGCAACAAGGTAACTGCTGGAACTGTGTATGCCTGTTTGTAACCCATGCTTTGATTGTAACTGTACTCTGACATAACTGTATATTCTGTAGATTCCCTATTGTATATATTGTAGTTCTAGTGTGCTTTAGGCTGATTAAATTATATAATTAATCTTGGGCTGTTCTGTTATCTCGATCTTGAATCCCACGTCTGTGTGTTCGGCTAATAGTTACCGTAAATCGGTTGGTGGCAGCGAATTGTGCCAAGGATTATTGTGGGGAGGCCAGTGAGATTCGGGGAGATTTTATATATTCCGCCCGCGGAGGTCGGGGGAATATATACCTTACTCTCACCGGGGACCCTTCAATAATCGGCATAAGTAGTATAGCGGCCTCCTTGCTTATGGTCGGGCAATTCCATAATTGGCCTGACTATAAGAGGGGCGCTAGAGAGCGCGTCACGTGCTCTGTCTGTCGGTCGGGAGGTATAAAGGAGGGGTGACCCCCACTTGTTACCCCCCGATTGTGACGTACTGGTAGCCAGCGCGGGGGATTTCTGAGTGACCCCCCCGGTGGTTTGTGACATATTGGTGGCATAGCGGTGGGATCGAGATAATAGTGTGTGTGAGTGTGAGACCCATACTCCCAGACACTAAAGACTGCCTGCAGCAGCTGTGGCTGCTGGGGTCTTCAGACTAGCTCAACACTAGAGTGTCAGAGTGCAGATACTGTAAGGTGTGTGGAGGCATCAGGTGTCAGTTCTGTGTCAGTGACCAAAAGTCTGCAAGAATGGCTGATGGCACCAGGAGCAGAGCTATGCAACTGGCCAATGCTAAGGCAGGAGCCGAAGAGAGGGAGGACGGTGCTGTGGACAGCAATGAGGAGGTTGCCCACGAGTCCTCCAGGAGCTCGACGCCAGAAAACCGTTCTGCCGAGGACATTGCGCAACCTGGCACTGCTGGACAAGATGAGGAGGAGCTCACCCAAGGTTCCTCAACGAGCCAGATGCCAGCCCTCCGCTCTGAAAGGGACAGTGAATCGCCTAGCTCTGCAGCGTGCCGCAGATCACCACGTGCCATTCCACCGAGCCTGGGAGGCTCGGATAGCCTTCTTCAAATGGCTATGGCCCTTCTCCAGGCTGGAGACCAGGAGGGCTACAAGGAACTCCTGGCAGAGCGCAGGGCAGAGCGGCACGCAGAGCGTGAGGCTGCGGAGCGAGAGCGGCAGGCAGCGCGTGAAGAGCGAGAGCGACAGGCAGACCGTGACTACCAGCTGCAGCTAGCTCAGCTCCGGCCCTCATCAGCCACATGTGACCTTCGAGACACCAAACTTCCAAAGGTCCGTGTTGAGGACTTCCCAGTGCTGGAGAAGGATGGAGACTTGGACTCTTTCTTGACTGCTTTTGAACGGACTTGCTTGCAGCACCATCTGAACAAGGACCAGTGGGCCAAATACCTGACCCCCCGTTTAAGGGGTAAGGCCCTGGATATCCTTGGTGACTTGCCTGCTGAGGCAGATCAGGGCTACGACACCATCAAGCGGGCCCTGATCCAACAGTACAACCTCACCCCGGAGTCCTACCGCAAGAAGTTCCGGAGCCTGCAAAAGGGACCAAAGGACTCCTGGGCTGACCACCGGCGGGCACTTGCCCGAGCTGCCGACCACTGGACCCAAGGCCTGCAGCTTTCCACCGGACCGGAGATCCTGGACTTGTTCATCACGGAGCAACTCTTGTGGAACTGCCCTGAGGATCTCCGCCAGTTCATCCGAGACCAGAAGCCAAAGGGGTCCACGGCTACAGCTGCCCTTGCCGATGACTACACCAACAACCGGGCCCCTGAGGCCAGGAGAGCGGCCACCAGCAGCACCTGGAGAGGGGGTAAGATGAATTCTGCGACTGCCCCACCTGCCCCTAGACTGCAGGGGGTGTCCCCCTCAACTCCCCTCTCCAGGCCCGTGGCAGAACCAAGACGGTGCCACCAGTGCAACCTACCTGGACACTTCAAGGCCATGTGCCCTCAGCGTCCCAAGGCCCCGGCTCCGTCCCCGTCCCAAGGGCCGCCCAAGGTGTATTGTGTGGGTGGGGGTGGTGGTAGGTCCCTGGACAGCTTCCAACCTGTCACCGTCGGCCGGTCTGTGACCATAGGACTGCGAGACAGCGCCTCGGAGGTGACTCTGGTGCGGCCTGAGATGGTGTCCCCCCAAGACTTGATCCCTGGAAAAACCCTCGCTGTCTCCGGGATTGGAGGCACTGACCCGGCGCTGCCTGTTGCTGACATTTATGTGGACTGGGGCGCAGGGCGAGGGGTGAGGGAGGTGGGGGTAACTGATCGGATCCCTGCAAACGTGCTACTTGGGACAGATTTGGGGCAGATAACCTCCCAGTTTGGGCCCCAACCAAGGGCTGAACCTTCAGCCCGTACTGACATGACTTCTAACAATGTTAATGTGTTATCTATGAATGATGTAAGGGAGGAGGGAGTGAACTCTGATATTTCTGCTTGCATAGACACCATAGACACACACTCAGCTGCAGCTGTGACAGGGGAGGGGGTCAGAGAAAGGTGTGACAATGCCTCTACAAGTAACCAGCCTGTGAGCTGGGATCTGTTGCCCTCTGCAGGGATAAGCAGAGAGCAGGGTGCTGCAGGGGGAGGACCAGTGTGTGGGGTGGGGGCTACCACAGCAAATGTGGGGTCCCCAGAGATTTCACAGCGGGGTTCTGTTGCTGCAGGAGGGGAACAGGCAGGTGAGATTGGGGCCGGTCCAGGAGCGGAAGTGCTCCCAGGTAAGATCTCGGTGCATGGTTCCCCCACAACCGGGGTGTCAGGAAGCCAGGTAGGTCTGCCTGAACCGGCGACTTGGTCAGGAACGGAGGAGGAGCAGGCACGACCCACGGTCGCAGCGGCTGTGGCCGCTGTCACCCGCAGTGGGAGTGCTGGGAGCCAAGGGGCCTCCCGGAGGTCCGATAGCTCTTCCCCTTCTGACCAAGTGGCAGCCGAGTCAGGTGGAGGCCAGGACACAGGTCCCGGGGGTACTGACTGAAGATGTGACAGTCTCGTCGATTCTGGCCACATCTAGTCAGGGGTTTCAGGCAGCGTTAGAAGCTGACGACAGCCTGAAAGCTCTTAAGGAGCAGGCGGCACAGCCTCCCTCGGACTCGGACCCGGAACGAGTGGTCTGGGACCAAGGACGGCTGTACCGGGCCACGGTCCAGCAGGGTTCACCGGAGGCGTGGCCCAGGGACCGACAGTTGGTGGTACCCTATCCGTTCCGGACGGAGTTGTTGCAGATCGCACATGAGATTCCGATGGCCGGACACCTAGGGATCGCTAAGACCAAGGCCAGGTTAAACCAGCATTTCTACTGGCCAAAAATGGGGGCCGATGTGGCTGCCTACTGCCGTTCGTGTGAAACCTGTCAGAGAGTGGGGAAGGCGGGGCCACACCCCAAAGCCCCACTAGTATCTCTGCCAATCATCGATGAGCCTTTCAGGAGGGTGGCTGTGGATCTGGTCGGCCCGCTGGCCATCCCCAGCAGCTCCGGGAAACGCTTCATACTGACGGTAGTGGACTATGCCACCCGGTACCCAGAAGCAGTGGCCTTGTCGTCCATTCGGGCTGACAAGGTGGCCACCGCATTGCTGGAGATTTTCTCCCGAGTGGGTTTTCCCCAGGAAATGCTCACTGACCGGGGGACCCAATTCATGTCCCAGCTGATGGAGGCCCTCTGTAAGCAAGTCCAGGTGCGACATCTGGTGGCCAGCCCGTACCATCCACAGACTAATGGCCTGTGCGAGCGGTTCAATGGCACCTTAAAGCAGATGCTTAAGATGTTGGTCGACTCCCATGGGCGTGACTGGGAGCGGTATCTCCCACACCTGTTATTTGCTTACCGGGAGGTTCCACAGGCCTCAACAGGATTCTCACCGTTTGAGCTCCTGTACGGGCGACGTGTGCGGGGCCCCCTGGCTCTGGTGAAAGAGGCTTGGGAAGGGGATTTGGCCACCCCTGGAGTGTCGGTTATCGAGTATGTCATGCGCTTCCGGGACAAAATGCAGGCCTTGACGCAACTGGTACACGACAATATGGCTCAAGCCCAGGCCGATCAGAAGCGTTGGTACGACCAGAACGCTTGTGAGAGGACCTACCAAGTGGGTCAAAAGGTGTGGGTACTGGTCCCCGTACCACAGGACAAGCTTCAGGCAGCCTGGGAAGGCCCATACCTCGTGTACCAGCAGCTCAACCCTGTGACGTACCTGGTCACCCTGGACCCTGCCCGTGGAAGGCGGAAGCCCTTCCATGTGAACATGATGAAGGCACATCATGAGCGGGAGGCATGTGCGCTCCCCGTGTGCAACCTGCCCGAGGAGGGAGAAGCGGAAACCCTCTTGGATATGCTAGCCCAGGTTAGGGCAGGCGGATCCATTGAGGATGTGGAGGTTGGCCACCAGCTCTTGGAGGACCAACGGTCCCAGCTGTGGGCCACCCTACACCCCTTCCGGGGGTTGTTTACCAACCAGCCCGGAAGGACTGACTTGGCTGTCCATCACGTGGACACTGGGGATCATCCCCCGATCCGGCGTTCAGCATATCGGGTCTCCCTGGAGGTGCAGCAACACATGCGCCAGGAGATTGACGAGATGCTGAAGCTGGGGGTGATCCAGGCATCCAACAGCGCTTGGGCCTCGCCTGTAGTCCTCGTCCCTAAGAAGGACCGAACCACTCGGTTCTGCGTGGACTACAGGGGGCTCAATGCGGTCACGGTCGCCGATGCGTACCCAATGCCACGCATCGATGACCTGCTCGATCAGTTGGCCGGGGCTCAGTACCTGACCATCATGGATCTGAGCCGGGGATATTGGCAGATCCCCCTGACTCGCAAGGCCAGGGAACGCTCTGCCTTTATTACCCCATTTGGACTGTACGAGTCCACGGTGATGCCATTCGGGATGAGGAATGCCCCTGCCACTTTCCAGCGGATGGTCAACACCCTGCTCAAGGGACTTGAAGGGTACGCGGCCGCGTACCTGGATGACATTGCCGTCTTCAGTCCCACCTGGGAGGACCACCTAGAGCATCTAGCACAGGTGCTCAGGCGGATCCACCGGGCAGGTTTGACCATCAAGCCGGGAAAGTGTCAGCTGGCCATGAGCGAGGTCCAGTACCTCGGTCACCGGGTAGGCGGGGGAACACTGAAGCCCGAGCCTGAGAAAGTGGAGGCCATCGCATCCTGGCCCACCCCCAGGACCAAGAAGCAGGTGATGTCCTTCTTGGGGACCGCTGGGTACTATAGGAGGTTTGTTCCATGCTATAGTAGCCTGGCAAAGCCCCTGACGGACCTCACCAAGAAGAAGCTGCCCTCTGCAGTCGATTGGACAATGGACTGCGAGACAGCCTTCCGGGCCCTAAAGGACGCCCTGTCCAGCCCGCCCGTGCTACAGGCAGCCGACTTCACGCGGCCGTTTGTAGTACAGACCGACGCCAGTGACTTCGGCCTCGGTGCGGTGCTCAGCCAGGTGGACTCTGCGAGCCAAGAGCACCCAGTCTTGTACCTGAGCAGGAAGCTGTTACCAAGGGAAGTTGCCTATTCCACGATGGAGAAGGAGTGCCTGGCCATAGTGTGGGCCCTGCAGCGTCTGCAACCCTATCTATACGGGCGCCACTTCATCGTGGAGACGGACCACAATCCCCTCAGCTGGTTGCACACCGTCTCTGGGACGAATGGGCGATTGTTGCGATGGAGCCTTGCGCTCCAGCAATACAACTTCACCATTCGCCACAAAAGGGGCCGTGACCACGGTAACGCAGACGGGCTGTCCCGACAAGGAGAGGTCGCGGACGGGCGCACGGGGGAACACCGGAGTGTGCTGCCCCCTAGCGCCCTCAAAAGGGGGGAGGTGTGAGGTAAATCCGGAGAGATGACGATAAATCATGATATTCAAGTATGTCAGGAAGCCCTCTCCTGGTGTCAACCCCCCTTTCCTTCACACAACTGGTTTAGCAACAAATCCCATGGCCATGTCCTGTGATATGGAAATGAGGTGGTGTGGGAACAATGGACACAGGATGACTCCCTGCCGTCACCCTGTAACAAGAGTTGTATCTCATTAGCAAGGCTATGGAAATAGCCAGACAGAACGACTCCAGTAAAAAATGGTTCATATCTCGCAAGCCATATTTCCGATAAATATGGCAACCATAAAAATGGTGTCTCTGCATGCGGACGATGCCGGCACACCCTTTTTATGGGAGCAGGACATGGGGAAATGCCCCAGGCGTGATATCAGCCAATGGGGAACTGGCAGACAGGTCATGAGTCCCCTCGTTCTGTGGCTAAATTCATAGCTGTCACAATGAGAGCATTGGCGTCCGCCTACGACGCTCCCAGGCAAAGTTATGGCCCATATTCCATGTTGGGATATTGTCCATAACTCAAGCCAGGGGTGGAGCAGTGCTGCCTGTGAGGTCACGAAGGTAGGAGGAGACCTGGATTTGCCCAGGTTGATAACCCTACTTCGGCCATTTTCCAGTGTTCTTCTGCTCGGGGGCCTGGTTGGGAAAGACCTGTGAGGGAGTTCCTGGAAACCTGGTCTACAGCGCCCCCCTGTGGCCAGACGCAACAAGGTAACTGCTGGAACTGTGTATGCCTGTTTGTAACCCATGCTTTGATTGTAACTGTACTCTGACATAACTGTATATTCTGTAGATTCCCTATTGTATATATTGTAGTTCTAGTGTGCTTTAGGCTGATTAAATTATATAATTAATCTTGGGCTGTTCTGTTATCTCGAGCTTGAATCCCACGTCTGTGTGTTCGGCTAATAGTTACCGTAAATCGGTTGGTGGCAGCGAATTGTGCCAAGGATTATTGTGGGGAGGCCAGTGAGATTCGGGGAGATTTTATATATTCCGCCCGCGGAGGTCGGGGGAATATATACCTTACTCTCACCGGGGACCCTTCAATAATCGGCATAAGTAGTATAGCGGCCTCCTTGCTTATGGTCGGGCAATTCCATAATTGGCCTGACTATAAGAGGGGCGCTAGAGAGCGCGTCACGTGCTCTGTCTGTCGGTCGGGAGGTATAAAGGAGGGGTGACCCCCACTTGTTACCCCCCGATTGTGACGTACTGGTAGCCAGCGCGGGGGATTTCTGAGTGACCCCCCCGGTGGTTTGTGACACCCCGCATGGATATAGCGTGTCTCAGAGACATGATGGCATGGCAGAGTGCCCCCAGGGCCTATTCCGACACTTTGAGTATCTACTCTGCTGGAACAAAAGGGATAACCTTTGGAAGGGCCGCTTGGCGTCGGATACGTTCTCCAACGCATCTTCCAGCTGTTTACCAAAAGGAGCAGATCGACATACGGCCCTGAACATAATTCATGCTTTGTTTGCAGGCATATGGGACAGTCCTTCAACCATAATGCCATTCCGGCCAGATTAGACAATCCTGCACAACGGGCTCCCAGCCTGATAGCATCGGCTGACGACTCTGCAAGAATGCCGCTGCTCCCTGCAGCAGTGGTAAGTTTAGAAAAAGATATACTCTCGAGGAGTTTTATCCCCCAGCTGATCTACAATAGTTTGTAGCCAGATCCTGAAAATCACGGGCCGTGCAGGGATTTGGCAATAGCCGGCTTCAGAATTCCTGCTGATGTTTCCCACAAGTGCGTGCATACAGGAGTGTGCATACGGGACCTGGAGAGTGAGTGCCGTAACTGACAGTAACAAGCCCCCACTGTTAGTGACAGCTGTGAAGACAGAGCTGTCACTGTGTACATGTCATTCTGTAGGCATTGACCCCCAACTTATGCTGTATGTCATAGGGGTGTTGTTGCCAACCGTGGAGGCTGCCGCTACTGAATTGTCACAAAGGAAGGGGCTGCTACCAACCATAGAGCAATACATTGTGAGGATTAGCTCAGGTAGGCCTGGGCAAGGTCACAGGACGACACAGTATCTTCATAAGCCGTTTATGAAAAACTTGTCATAAATGGCAAACATTAAACATAACAGGCCTCTCCTGGCTTAAGGCAAAAACATAGCACAACCTCATACTGTGGGCTTCCAGTCCAAGACGGTCTCTATTGATAGTGTGGCGCCTGTACACACTGGCTCCTACCAGCGAACAACACTTGCTGCAGCTCCTTCCAAGAACCCAGAGACACTCTGCAGACTCCTGTCTGTCTCTCCACTCAAGGAGAGCTTTGGTCCAGTAGCCACCGCACTAACCAGCCTGGCTGGCACACTACTTCCAGTCTAAACCCAGACTGAATTCCAGAACCCTGTGTTCAGCCTCCAAAAGGCTGATCCATCCAGAGCTCCCTGCTCTGCTCTCCCACTCTCCAGAACACACACTGCCAGTCTAAACCCAGACTGAATTCCATAGCCCCGTGTTCAGCCTCCACACAGGCTGATACACCCAGAGCTCCCTGCTCTGCTCTCCCACTCTGCAGAACACACACTGAGTCTCCTAAATCAGACTGCACACACCCACAGGTGGAGGTCTGTGATTCTGCAGACCTGCACAGCACACAGGCATTATTAAAAGGGAACCTGACCCTTATATGCAGAAACAAGCCTTTGTGGAACTACAAGTCCCATAGCAACCTCTTCAGTTTAATATCACAGCGACCTTCTCCACTGCGACATATAGCAACCATTTACCATATTGGTGGTCGCTACCTCACAACGTATACAAATTTGTAACTCGCATGCAGCAATCATAGTTACTTAGGTTGAAAAAAGACCTAGGTCCATCTAGTTCAACCTTCTAATCCATAGATCGAAGCAGAGACATTGCCATCTATGCCCCACACAAGGGGTCTCCGACACTCGGCCCGCAGGCCATATCGGCTCTCTGCACAGGGGACACTCCTTATGGATTTTAGGAGCCACCTAATGATGCAGATAACATTCAAGAAGATCACTCACCCACCACAGGAGATCAAGGGTACCGGTCCTGGAGGCTTCGTCGGAACACCCACAGGTCCCGCAGAAGTCGTGGAGCCACAAGAGGATTTGCCCTTCTGGCTATTGAGGCCGGGCAGGTCTGTGTCACTTAGAACGGTGACTGTTCATACGGCTATGCTGCCGGCGCTCCAGAGTGTGCTGCTGCCTTTCTGAAGCCATCCTGGGATGTAGGCACGAGCACCCGTACTGCTCCTCCACCTTCCGGTCCCATAAGGTGCCCCCCCCCGTTTCAATGCGCCCAGCGGTGTCCAGACGGTGGGCGTCTGCCCTGAAACACCGCCGCTGCTGCTGTTGCATGGGCGCCGCCATCTTCTTCAGGAGAAGTCACGCAAGCACGCCTTCTGTACCCTGCATGTCTTGCACGCGTCCCAGAGTGCGCCACATTCGGAAGTCCGAGGCAGCAGGGGAGCGCAAGGGGGGGGGGGGGACGGAGCGGCGGTCCGGAACCCCTGATGGGCCAGGCCGCACACCCCCGCACGGACACCAGGTTCCCTAAGGGCTGGTGGACGGCGCTTCCAGCCCCGAAGAACGGCGCCGCAGGACCCACCCTGCTTTTCCGGACACCAGACGGGGCTGGGTAAATACAGCTTCTGTTCTTCTTACTTCAACCGCCGTATTCCAGAACAAGGTCTCCCATCAAGGACAGGAAACCAACTGACGAAGGGGAGAGGTACCACCTTTTACCTTTTATTTCAGAATGGTTTCCTGTCCTCGCTGGGCGGATCCCTCTCTCACGTGGTGCTGTCATGGGTGAGGGGAAAAAACGTGATTTTCATGCAGGACAATGCTCCATCACATGCATCCAACTACTCCACAGCGTGGCTGGCCAGTAAAGGTCTAAAAGATGAAAATAATAATGACATGGCCCCCTTGTTCACCTGATCTGACCCCATAGAGAACCTGTAGTCCCTCATAAAATGTGAGATCTACAGGGAGGGAAAACAGTCCACCTCTGGGAGCAGTGTCTGGAGGCTGTGGTGGCTGCTGCACGCAATGTGGAGCGTAAACAGATCAAGCAATGACAGAATCTATGGATGGTCGGCTGCTGAGGGTCATCAGAAAGAAAGGGGGCTATATTGGGCACTCATTTTTTGGGTTTTGTTTTTGCATGTCGGAATTGTTTATTTCTAAATTTTTTGCAGTTATATTGGTTTACCTGGTGAAAATAAAAAGGTGAGATGGGAATATATGTGGTTTTTATTAAGTTGCCTAATAATTCTGCACAGTAATAGTCACCTGCACAAACAGAATCCTCCTAAGATAGCCAAATCTAAAAAAAAACCAAACCACTCCAACTGCCAAAAATATTAAGCTTTGATATTTATGAGTCTTTTGGGTGGATTGAGAACATAGTTGTTGATCAATAATAAAAAAATCCTCTAAAATACAACTTGCCTAATAATTCTGCACACGGTGTATAGGGTGTATAGATCATAAAAGTGAGTACATCCCTCACATTTTTGTACAATTTCATTATATCTTTTCATGGGACAACACTGAAGATCTGACCCTGTGATACAATGTACAGCAGTCAGTTTAAAGCTTTTATAACAATGTAAATTTGGTGTCCTCTAAATAACTCCACCCCTAAGTGAAAATGGCCAAATTGTGCCCAAAGTGTGAATATTTTGTGTGGCCACCATTATTATCCAGTACGTCTTTAAATCTCTTGAGCCTAGAGGTCACTAGATCTTCACAGTAGCAGCTGGATCCTTTTCCATCCTCCATGACGACATCCCGGAGCGGGTAGATCTTAAAGACCTTGCGCTCCTCCACTTTCCGTTTGAGAAGGCTCCACAGATGCTCCATAGGGTTCAGGTTTGGAGACGCTTGGCCAGTCCAGCACCTTTACTCTCAGTTTCTATAGCAAGGCAGTGGTCATCTTGAATATTTAATGGGATTTAGATCCAGACTTATTGCTGCCACTTCAGAACTATGCAGTGCTTTGTTTCCATCTATTTCTGGGGGCTTCTTGAAGTGTTTGAGGTCATTGTCCTTGTATGACCTGGGGACACAAACCCAGTTTTCTAACACATTGGCACCGAAAATCCTTTGTAATCTTCAGATTTCATGATGTCTTGCTTACAGTGAAGGCCCCCCAGTGCCAGAGGCAGGAAAACAACCCCAAAACCTCTCTGACCTCTACCATGTGTGACTGTAGGTGCTGTATTCTTTTCTTTGTAGGCCTCATTCCATTTTCAGGAAACAATAAAATGATGTGCCTTACCAAAATGCTCTTTGTCTCATATGTCCACAAGACGCTTTCCCAAAAGGATTTTGGTTACTCACATACATGTGCAAAATGCAGTGTAGCTTTTTTATGTCTATGTCAGCAGTGGGGTCCACCTGGGTCTCCTCCATAGAATTTCATTCAAATTCCGATGGATAGTTCGCACTGACACTGATGCACCATTTTTTGGAACTAGACTGGTGCAGCTCATCCACCATCTGGGACTATCCTTTCAATTTTTCTCCAACCTCCACATCTGGGGAGATTAGCTACAAAGCCAGGGGTTGTAAACTTCTTGATTATGTTTTTGCAAAACATCAAGCACAAATATCTCATGCCGATTATTAAGCAAGGCGGTAGAGGGGTCTTTACTTGGATTTCCTTTGCAGTCACAGGATTCGGGCACCTTGCAGTCATTGAGTAGACTATGAACTCTTTTGTATATGAAAGTATTCTAGTGTCGAATGTAATGCCTCCTACCCAAAAGCTAATGCTTAGCCGAAACTGGGACATGCTGCCCACACCAACCGTGGTGGTGCAGAATTTCAAAAAGGAGACTAATCAGCGACTGTGAAAGAAACAGTGGAGGCAGGGGGAGGGGCGGAGAATCAGGAGACCCAAACCCCATGACCTGCCATGATACACAACAATGCACAGAAGAGGTCATCAGATGAAAACATTAGTGATTATTCAGCCAGACAGAATGGCCGGGGAATCACAGAACGGAGGCAGGTGGAGGAGCCGGGGAATCACAGAACGGAGGCAGGTGGAGGGGCCGGGGAATCACAGAACAGAGGCAGATGGAGGGGCCGGGGAAATCACAGAACGGAGGCAGGTGGAGGGGCCGGGGAAATCACAGAACGGAGGCAGGTGGAGGGGCCGGGGAATCACAGAACGGAGGCAGATGGAGGGGCCGGGGAATCACAGAACGGAGGCAGGTGGAGGTGCTGGGGAAGCACAGAACAGAGGCAGGTGGAGGGGCCGGAGAATCACAGAACGGAGGCAGGTGGAGGGGCCGGGGAATCACAGAACGGAGGCAGATGGAGGGGCCGGGGAATCACAGAACGGAGGCAGGTGGAGGGGCCGGGGAATCACAGAACAGAGGCAGGTGGAGGGGCCGGGGAATCACAGAACGGAGGCAGGTGGAGGGGCCGGGGAATCACAGAACGGAGGCAGGTGGAGGGGCCGGGGAATCACAGAACGGAGGCAGGTGGAGGGGCCGGGGAATCACAGAACGGAGGCAGGTGGAGGAGCCGGGGAATCACAGAACGGAGGCAGGTGGAGGGGCCGGGGAATCACAGAACGGAGGCAGGTGGAGGGGCCGGGGAATCACAGAACGGAGGCAGGTGGAGGGGCCGGGGAATCACAGAACGGAGGCAGGTGGAGGGGCCGGGGAATCACAGAACGGAGGCAGGTGGAGGGGCCGGGGAATCACAGAACGGAGGCAGGTGGAGGGGCCGGGGAATCACAGAACGGAGGCAGGTGGAGGGGCCGGGGAATCACAGAACAGAGGCAGATGGAGGGGCCGGGGAATCACAGAACGGAGGCAGATGGAGGGGCCGGGGAATCACAGAACGGAGGCAGGTGGAGGGGCCGGGGAATCACAGAACGGAGGCAGGTGGAGGGGCCGGGGAATCACAGAACGGAGGCAGGTGGAGGGGCCGGGGAATCACAGAACGGAGGCAGGTGGAGGGGCCGGGGAATCACAGAACGGAGGCAGGTGGAGGGGCCGGGGAATCACAGAACGGAGGCAGGTGGAGGGGCCGGGGAATCACAGAACGGAGGCAGGTGGAGGGGCCGGGGAATCACAGAACGGAGGCAGGTGGAGGGGCCGGGGAATCACAGAACGGAGGCAGGTGGAGGGGCCGGGGAATCACAGAACGGAGGCAGGTGGAGGGGCCGGGGAATCACAGAACGGAGGCAGGTGGAGGGGCCGGGGAATCACAGAACGGAGGAAGGTGGAGGGGCCGGGGAATCACAGAACGGAGGCAGGTGGAGGGGCCGGGGAATCACAGAACGGAGGCAGGTGGAGGGGCCGGGGAATCACAGAACGGAGGAAGGTGGAGGGGCCGGGGAATCACAGAACGGAGGAAGGTGGAGGGGCCGGGGAATCACAGAACGGAGGCAGGTGGAGGGGCCGGGGAATCACAGAACGGAGGCAGGTGGAGGGGCCGGGGAATCACAGAACGGAGGCAAGTGGAGGTGCTGGGGTAGCACAGACCAAAAGCAGGTGGAGGGTCTGGGAACACAGAATGGAGGCATGTGGAGGTGCCAGGGAATCATAAACAGGGAGAAAAAAAAAAAGATAAGTGTACAGTTGTGCCCCCATGTACTGAAATTAAATTAGCATAAAATTTCAAAATGCTGATTAGAGAACAGAGTGGATTTCTTCACCAAAGGCTTCAATGAAATCAGTATTATAGCCATATTACAGGCATTTCTTTACTTTAGGTTACAAAAATCATACTGACAGGTTCCCTTTAAGAACGCTGCATAACCAAATGCCTACAAATCTCAATGAACTCAAGCAACGTAAATACGAATATGTAGTGGATATTTTTCAAAATGTTCACATTATGAAAAAAAAAATATTCAGTCCTTAGTGGGTAAATATTCACCGACCTGCACGAATTATGATCTTTGGCCGCGGTCCTATAGCCTTCCGTATTTCACCTGCAATATAAAAGGAAACACAAAATAAGCAAAAAATATCAGGAAATAATGCAGGAAATTGGAATAAAGTGAGCAGGACCTTGTGTCAGCCGAGTATCCCACACTTCCACGCTTGTGTTTTCTTCAGATAAATACAAAAAAGTATCACAACTTTCCGTGACTAGGATCTCCGTGTAATGAGAGAAGTCAGATTGGAACATCAAAGTCTGGAAAACAAGAAATTACAGGATTAATGGGATGAAATAAAATTATTTTTATACATACAATTTATTGTGCAATTTCTCCTGAGTACGCCAATACCTTATATGTGGTGGAAAACTACTGTTTGGGTGCACGGCAGGGCTCGGAAGGGAAACATCGCTATTTGACTTTTGAATGCATAGTTGTCTGAAATCACTAGCGTTTGGAGAGCCCCTGATGTGCCCAAGTAGTGGGGCTCCCCCACAAGTAACCCCATTTTGGAAACTACACCCCTTGACAGAATTTATCCAGAGATGTGGTGATAACTTCAACTCCATGGGTTTTTTTTCCAGAAACAAGCAGCAATGGATGTTAGGCCTAGGACACACAGCGTGAAAAATGGAGCGAGTGGAATGCGATAAAAAAATTGCATTCCACTAGGACCAATATTACTGTAGCGCCCCTGAACCTGAGGGCACTACTAGGTACTGCATCCTGATAAAGATGCAGGGCCTACACCCAGGGACCTGGAATCCTAGTGCAGTATCAACAACACACAACATCCCCTGTTCCCCACTCCCTATTAGGGATGACGGATTAGTCTGGGACCCAATGGATGGCCACCCAGAGGCGGAGCCAGTGCAGTCCACTAGAAGGCAGCCCGGTGGGAGGGGATAAAGGAGACAGACACAGTCAGTGAGACAGAGGAGTCCGGTAGTGACAGTTGAAGGGGACGGACGCGTTTCCAGACGGGGTCATGTAACGGTGATCCAGGTGGCAAGGAGAGTGGTTGCCAGGGACGGTACAGCCAGGTACCTCTGGAACCAGAGCACTGACAGGGCACAAGGCCCTGGGTCAGGAAACAGCTTCAGGCAACCTGACCAATACCTGCACAGTGAGGGGACCTTCACGGACCTAACTAACCCAAGAATCCGGGGGCACCAGCAGTAAAGATCAAGCCAGGGACCGGAACAGAACACCGACCCTACACGGTTCGCACTGCCTGCCGTACAGATGAGAGACTGCCGACAGACAGTAGTGGACCCACAAACGCTCCAGGCTACAGGGTCCCACCAACACATGAGAGGTGACGGGGAAAGAAGCCGCCAGCACTGGGACAAACGGACCAGGGTTCTGAACCAGCCGTCCTCAGGGCCACAGCTCCACCTTACAGGGAGTAAACAGAAGTTGCACTGCATCCTCACCATGCGGTCAACCTTCTTTCTGCGACGGACCCCTACATCCATTCCCTGGGGCCCAGCCCTACTTGCAGAGGGCCTACCATCCAGGCTGCCCCCAACATCAGCCCCAGTGGTAACCGACTGTGCAGCGGCGGTTCCATCACCATAAACGCAACCCGCAAGTGGCGTCACAATACAAACTCTTTCAACTACCCTGTATATAACCCCTTTTAAAACGCGTCCTCAGGGTCACGGAACCAGGCATCGGCCATTATAAAACTGTTACACAGCATCCCCTTACATATACGGCCCGGGACGGAGTACCCCATAGCCCTGGGCAACACATTACCCTATGGGCCCGCTCCCATGAGCGATTGTTTTCTCAGTCCTAATTGGAAATTGTTGGGGGATTTTTGTAAATTTTTTTAGCGTTAAGGGGGGGCATAGTTAC
The DNA here is from genome assembly GCF_048569485.1 of Anomaloglossus baeobatrachus. Taxonomy (NCBI): domain Eukaryota; kingdom Metazoa; phylum Chordata; class Amphibia; order Anura; family Aromobatidae; genus Anomaloglossus; species Anomaloglossus baeobatrachus. The sequence goes on from NC_134356.1 coordinate 683,731,236, forward strand.
TTATCAGAGCCTTTGTGTTACTAGTAACAGGAAAGCACCATAGATTTCCATTGACTGGTGACGGACCTGAGTGCGGACTTTGTGTTTTATTGGTAACATTTTACATAAAATTTAGGATCACATTTTTCCGGTGCGCTGTGCTCTACAAAGGTTCAAATCATTAAAACACGGGTTATACTGAATCTTTTATCATAACATCATTTAATAATCTGTTCAGCTCCTCTAACTTATATCATGGTGCCTCCAAATTGTACTGTATTTCCATGCTGACAGGTTCCCTTTAAAGACAATTAAAAAAAAAAGCACCAAAATGCATAAACAAATAAAAGCACTCAGAGCAGACTGTTATTGCATATTTCGTTACATGGACCAAAAGAAAGTTCACAGCACAAATCTGCAGCATTTGTCTGTGCTTGGAAACATGGCCTAAAGATAAAAAATTATCTAGTCCAACTAATATGTTAAAAGGAATCTGTCAGCAGGTGTTTGCTATGTAATCTGAAAACAGCATGCTGTAAAGGTTAAGGCAAAGAATTCAGCCATGTGTCTCTTATCACACTGTGTTGTTCTTTACCTGCTAATGATTGTTTAGGCACCAGTAGCTCATCATTGATGTGACCAGCAGATGCAGGGGCACTAGTAAGGGATGCCCCCTTCCCACTGTCTATACATAGATTTAGCTGAAAAAGCTGTCAGGTTCTAACACCTTTGATTGTGTCAGAACCCCTGCATCCAGTAATTAAAGTGATTAATCATTGGAATCAGGGTTTCTTTTCAGACATTATGCTGCTCTCAGATGGTGTAGCAAAAACCTGCTGACTGATCGTGTTTAAATTTTGGTAAATAAGTGTAAGGAGACGTATGAATCTGTACGGAGTTGGACTATTTACAGATGGTTCAAGTCATGTGTAGTGTAAAGAGCCACCGGTGTCAGGATCATCCATAAACAGACCAGAGGATTATTGTGACCTAAAATCATGGTGTGGAGACTCGGGGGTCAGTGGGTGCTCTCCTGTGGAGACTCGGGGGTCAGTGGGTGCTCTCGTCCGCTGGCCCGACCGCTTTTAGAAAGACAGCATGGCCCAGGGTTCATCCCAACTGAACGCCCGACCTCCTTAACCATGGGCAGAACACTATTCAGACAACACAGGGTGAGGGAATCACAATATTAAGACTTTATTGGATCCCCAAAATATTAACTGCACATAGCACATAACCAGCAAAACACACAAGTATAACAGGCAACAGAGTCTCCCCCTTCCGCTGGCTCACCAGGGATTAGAATGTCCGTGCCTCAGAGCTTCCAGGGCTACTTACTCCAAACCAGCAGCACCGCGCTTTCAGCCGGCACCCACAGAGACTGGAATAACGCCAGATTTAGGAAGCTGGCTGAGGACCGCAAAACCTGTACCAGGTGACTGGATTGTCCCAAGCTGGATTCCTTCCTTAGGTAGTGTCACAAACCACCGGGGGGGTCACTCAGAAATCCCCCGCGCTGGCTACCAGTACGTCACAATCGGGGGGTAACAAGTGGGGTCACCCCTCCTTTATACCTCCCGACCGACAGACAGAGCACGTGACGCGCTCTCTAGCGCCCCTCTTATAGTCAGGCCAATTATGGAATTGCCCGACAATAAGCAAGGAGGCCGCTATACTACTTATGCCGATTATTGAAGGGTCCCCGGTGAGAGTAGGGTATATATTCCCCCGACCTCCGCGGGCGAAATATATAAAATCTCCCCGAATCTCACTGGCCTCCCCACAATAATCCTTGGCACAATTCGCTGCCACCAACCGATTTACGGTAACTATTAGCCGAACACACAGACGTGGGATTCAAGATCGAGATAACAGAACAGCCCAAGATTAATTATATAATTTAATCAGCCTAAAGCACACTAGAAACTACAATATATACAATAGGGAATCTACAGAATATACAGTTATGTCAGAGTACAGTTACAATCAAAGCATGGGTTACAAACAGGCATACACAGTTCCAGCAGTTACCTTGTTGCGTCTGGCCACAGGGGGGCGCTGTACCCAGGTTTCTAGGATCCTTCCCACAGATGTTTCCTACACGTGCCCCCAGCGAAAAGAACACTGGAAAATGGCCGAAGTAGGGTTATCAACCTGGACAAATCCAGGTCCCCTCCTACCTTCGTGACCTCAGAGGGAGCACTGCTCCACCCCTGGCTGGAGTTATGGACAAAATCCACAACATGGAATATGGCCATAACTTGGCCTGGGAGCGTCGTAGGCGGACGCCAATGCTCTCATTGTGACAGTTATGAATTTAGCTACAGAATGAGAGGTTTCATGACTTGTCTACTAGTTCCACATTGGCTGATATCACGCCTGGGGTATTTCCCAAGCTCCCGCTCCCATAAAAAAGGTGTGCCAGCATCGTCCGCATGCGAAAACACCATTTTTATGGTTGCCGTATTTATCGGAAATATGGCTTGCGAGATATGAACCATTTTTTACTGGAGTCGTTCTGTCTGGCTAGTTCCAGAGCCTTATAATGAGATACAACTCTTGTTACAGGGTGACGGCAGGGAGTCATCCTGTGTCCTTTGTTCCCACATCACCTAATTTCCATATCACAGGAGATGGCCATGGGATGGGTTGCTAAACAAGTTGTGTGAAGGAAAGGGGGGGTGACACCAGGAGAGGGCTTCCTGACATAACTTGAATATCATGATTTATCGTCATATCTCCGGATTTACCTCACACCTCCCCCCTTTTGAGGGCGCTAGGGGGCAGCACACTCCGGTGTTCCCCCGTGCGCCCGTCCGCGACCTCTCCTTGTCGGGACAGCCCGTCTGCGTTACCGTGGTCACGGCCCCTTTTGTGGCGAATGGTGAAGTTGTATTGCTGGAGCGCAAGGCTCCATCGCAACAGTCGCCCATTCGTCCCAGAGACGGTGTGCAACCAGCTGAGGGGGTTGTGGTCCGTCTCCACGATGAAGTGGCGCCCGTATAGATAGGGTTGCAGACGCTGCAGGGCCCACACTATGGCCAGGCACTCCTTCTCCATTGTGGAATAGGCCACTTCCCTCGGTAACAGCTTCCTGCTCAGGTACAAGACTGGGTGCTCTTGGCTCGCAGAGTCCACCTGGCTGAGCACCGCACCGAGGCCGAAGTCACTGGCGTCGGTCTGTACTACCAACGGCCGCGTGAAGTCGGCTGCCTGTAGCACGGGCGGGCTGGACAGGGCGTCCTTTAGGGCCCGGAAGGCTGTCTCGCAGTCCATTGTCCAATCGACTGCAGAGGGCAGCTTCTTCTTGGTGAGGTCCGTCAGGGGCTTTGCCAGGCTACTATAGCATGGAACAAACCTCCTATAGTACCCGGCGGTCCCTAAGAAGGACATCACCTGCTTCTTGGTCCTGGGGGTGGGCCAGGATGCGATGGCCTCCACTTTCTCAGGCTCGGGCTTCAGTGTTCTCCCGCCTACCCGGTGACCGAGGTACTGGACCTCGCTCATGGCCAGCTGACACTTTCCCGGCTTGATGGTCAAACCTGCCCGGTGGATCCGCCTGAGCACCTGTGCTAGATGCTCTAGGTGGTCCTCCCAGGTGGGACTGAAGACGGCAATGTCATCCAGGTACGCGGCCGCGTACCCTTCAAGTCCCTTGAGCAGGGTGTTGACCATCCGCTGGAAAGTGGCAGGGGCATTCCTCATCCCGAATGGCATCACCGTGGACTCGTATAGTCCAAATGGGGTAATAAAGGCAGAGCGTTCCCTGGCCTTGCGAGTCAGGGGGATCTGCCAATATCCCCGGCTCAGATCCATGATGGTCAGGTACTGAGCCCCGGCCAACTGATCGAGCAGGTCATCGATGCGTGGCATTGGGTACGCATCGGCGACCGTGACCGCATTGAGCCCCCTGTAGTCCACGCAGAACCGCGTGGTTCGGTCCTTCTTAGGGACGAGGACTACAGGCGAGGCCCAAGCGCTGTTGGATGCCTGGATCACCCCCAGCTTCAGCATCTCGTCAATCTCCTGGCGCATGTGTTGCTGCACCTCCAGGGAGACCCGATATGCTGAACGCCGGATCGGGGGATGATCCCCAGTGTACACGTGATGGACAGCCAAGTCAGTCCTTCCGGGCTGGTTGGTAAACAACCCCCGGAAGGGGTGTAAGGTGGCCCACAGCTGGGACCGTTGGTCCTCCAAGAGCTGGTGGCCAACCTCCACATCCTCAATGGATCCGCCTGCCCTAACCTGGGCTAGCATATCCAAGAGGGTTTCCGCTTCTCCCTCCTCGGGCAGGTTGCACACGGGGAGCGCACATGCCTCCCGCTCATGATGTGCCTTCATCATGTTCACGTGGAAGGGCTTCCGCCTTCCACGGGCAGGGTCCAGGGTGACCAGGTACGTCACAGGGTTGAGCTGCTGGTACACGAGGTATGGGCCTTCCCAGGCTGCCTGAAGCTTGTCCTGTGGTACGGGGACCAGTACCCACACCTTTTGACCCACTTGGTAGGTCCTCTCACAAGCGTTCTGGTCGTACCAACGCTTCTGATCGGCCTGGGCTTGAGCCATATTGTCGTGTACCAGTTGCGTCAAGGCCTGCATTTTGTCCCGGAAGCGCATGACATACTCGATAACCGACACTCCAGGGGTGGCCAAATCCCCTTCCCAAGCCTCTTTCACCAGAGCCAGGGGGCCCCGCACACGTCGCCCGTACAGGAGCTCAAACGGTGAGAATCCTGTTGAGGCCTGTGGAACCTCCCGGTAAGCAAATAACAGGTGTGGGAGATACCGCTCCCAGTCACGCCCATGGGAGTCGACCAACATCTTAAGCATCTGCTTTAAGGTGCCATTGAACCGCTCGCACAGGCCATTAGTCTGTGGATGGTACGGGCTGGCCACCAGATGTCGCACCTGGACTTGCTTACAGAGGGCCTCCATCAGCTGGGACATGAATTGGGTCCCCCGGTCAGTGAGCATTTCCTGGGGAAAACCCACTCGGGAGAAAATCTCCAGCAATGCGGTGGCCACCTTGTCAGCCCGAATGGACGACAAGGCCACTGCTTCTGGGTACCGGGTGGCATAGTCCACTACCGTCAGTATGAAGCGTTTCCCGGAGCTGCTGGGGATGGCCAGCGGGCCGACCAGATCCACAGCCACCCTCCTGAAAGGCTCATCGATGATTGGCAGAGATACTAGTGGGGCTTTGGGGTGTGGCCCCGCCTTCCCCACTCTCTGACAGGTTTCACACGAACGGCAGTAGGCAGCCACATCGGCCCCCATTTTTGGCCAGTAGAAATGCTGGTTTAACCTGGCCTTGGTCTTAGCGATCCCTAGGTGTCCGGCCATCGGAATCTCATGTGCGATCCGCAACAACTCCGTCCGGAACGGATAGGGTACCACCAACTGTCGGTCCCTGGGCCACGCCTCCGGTGAACCCTGCTGGACCGTGGCCCGGTACAGCCGTCCTTGGTCCCAGACCACTCGCTCCGGGTCCGAGTCCGAGGGAGGCTGTGCCGCCTGCTCCTTAAGAGCTTTCAGGCTGTCGTCAGCTTCTAACGCTGCCTGAAACCCCTGACTAGATGTGGCCAGAATCGACGAGACTGTCACATCTTCGGTCAGTACCCCGGGACCTGTGTCCTGGCCTCCACCTGACTCGGCTGCCACTTGGTCAGAAGGGGAAGAGCTATCAGACCTCCGGGAGGCCCCTTGGCTTCCAGCACTCCCACTGCGGGTGACAGCGGCCACAGCCGCTGCGACCGTGGGTCGTGCCTGCTCCTCCTCCGTTCCTGACCAAGTCGCCGGTTCAGGCAGACCGACCTGGCTTCCTGACACCCCGGTTGTGGGGGAACCATGCACCGAGATCTTACCTGGGAGCACTTCCGCTCCTGGACCGGCCCCAATCTCACCTGCCTGTTCCCCTCCTGCAGCAACAGAACCCCGCTGTGAAATCTCTGGGGACCCCACATTTGCTGTGGTAGCCCCCACCCCACACACTGGTCCCCCCCTGCAGCACCCTGCTCTCTGCTTATCCCTGCAGAGGGCAACAGATCCCAGCTCACAGGCTGATTACTTGTAGAGGCATTGTCACACCTTTCTCTGACCCCCTCCCCTGTCACAGCTGCCGCTGTGTGTGTGTCTATGGTGTCTATGCAAGCAGAAATATCAGAGTTCACTCCCTCCTCCCTTACATCATTCATAGATAACACATTAACATTGTCCGGAGGCATGTCAGTACTGGCTGAAGGTTCAGCCCTTGGTTGGGGCCCAAACTGGGAGGTTATCTGCCCCAAATCTGTCCCAAGTAGCACGTTTGCAGGGATCCGATCAGTTACCCCCACCTCCCTCACCCCTCGCCCTGCGCCCCAGTCCACATAAATGTCAGCAACAGGCAGCGCCGGGTCAATGCCTCCAATCCCGGAGACAGCGAGGGTTTTTCCAGGGATCAAGTCTTGGGGGGACACCATCTCAGGCCGCACCAGAGTCACCTCCGAGGCGCTGTCTCGCAGTCCTATGGTCACAGACCGGCCGACGGTGACAGGTTGGAAGCTGTCCAGGGACCTACCACCACCCCCACCCACACAATACACCTTGGGCGGCCCTTGGGACGGGGACGGAGCCGGGGCCTTGGGACGCTGAGGGCACATGGCCTTGAAGTGTCCAGGTAGGTTGCACTGGTGGCACCGTCTTGGTTCTGCCACGGGCCTGGAGAGGGGAGTTGAGGGGGACACCCCCTGCAGTCTAGGGGCAGGTGGGGCAGTCGCAGAATTCATCTTACCCCCTCTCCAGGTGCTGCTGGTGGCTGCTCTCCTGGCTTCCGGAGCCCGATTGTTGGTGTAGTCATCGGCCAGGGCAGCTGTAGCCGTGGACCCCTTTGGCTTCTGGTCTCGGATGAACTGGCGGAGATCCTCAGGGCAGTTCCACAAGAGTTGCTCCGTGATGAACAAGTCCAGGATCTCCGGTCCGGTGGAAAGCTGCAGGCCTTGGGTCCAGTGGTCGGCAGCTCGGGCAAGTGCCCGCCTGTGGTCAGCCCAGGAGTCCTTTGGTCCCTTCTGTAGGCTCCGGAACTTCTTGCGGTAGGACTCTGGGGTGAGGTTGTACTGTTGGATCAGGGCCCGCTTGATGGTGTCGTAGCCCTGATCTGCCTCCGCAGGCAAGTCCCCAAGGATATCCAGGGCCTTACCCCTTAAACGGGGGGTCAGGTATTTGGCCCACTGCTCCTTGTCCAGATGGTGCTGCAAGCAAGTCCGTTCAAAAGCAGTCAAGAAAGAGTCCAAGTCTCCATCCTTCTCCAGCACTGGGAAGTCCTCAACACGGACCTTTGGAAGTTTGGTGTCTTGAAGGTCACGTGTGGCTGATGAGGGCCGGAGCTGAGCTAGCTGCAGCTGGTGGTCACGGTCTGCCTGTTGCCGTCGCTCCGCAGCCTCACGCTCTGCCTGGCGCTCTTCACGCGCTGCCTGCCGCTCTGCCCTGCGCTCTGCCAGGAGTTCCTTGTAGCCCTCCTGGTCTCCAGCCTGGAGAAGGGCCATAGCCATTTGAAGAAGGCTATCCGAGCCTCCCAGGCTCGGTGGAATGGCACGTGGTGATCTGCGGCCCGCTGCGGAGCCTGGTGATTCACTGTCCATTGCAGAGCGGAGGGCTGGCATCTGGCTCGTTGAGGACCCTTGGGCGAGCTCCTCCTCATTTTGTCCAGCAGTGCCAGGTTGTGCGATGTCCTCTGCAGAGCTGTTCTCTGGCGTCGGGCTCTTGGAGGGCTCGTGGACAACCTCCTCATCGTCTCTGGCCTGAGCATCGGCCATTCCTTTGGCTTTGCTCCTGGTGCTCTCAGCCATTCTTGCAGACTTTGGTCACTGACACAGAACTGACACCTGATGCCTCCACACACCTTACAGTATCTGCACTCTGACACTCTAGTGTTGAGCTAGTCTGAAGACCCCAGCAGCCACAGCTGCTGCAGGCAGTCTTTAGTGTCTGGGAGTATGGGTCTCACACTCACACACACTATTATCTCGATCCCACCGCTATGCCACCAATATGTCACAAACCACCGGGGGGTCACTCAGAAATCCCCCGCGCTGGCTACCAGTACGTCACAATCGGGGGGTAACAAGTGGGGGTCACCCCTCCTTTATACCTCCCGACCGACAGACAGAGCACGTGACGCGCTCTCTAGCGCCCCTCTTATAGTCAGGCCAATTATGGAATTGCCCGACAATAAGCAAGGAGGCCGCTATACTACTTATGCCGATTATTGAAGGGTCCCCGGTGAGAGTAGGGTATATATTCCCCCGACCTCCGCGGGCGGAATATATAAAATCTCCCCGAATCTCACTGGCCTCCCCACAATAATCCTTGGCACAAACTCGCTGCCACCAACCGCTTCACGGTAACTATTAGCCGAACACACAGACGTGGGATTCAAGATCGAGATAACAGAACAGCCCAAGATTAATTATATAATTTAATCAGCCTAAAGCACACTAGAAACTACAATATATACAATAGGGAATCTACAGAATATACATATGTCAGAGTACAGTTACAGATAAACCTGGTCTACAGCGCCCCCCTGTGGCCAGACGCACAAGGTAACTGAATTGCATACCTGTCTGTAAACCATGCTTTATCTGTAACTGTACTCTGACATATGTATATTCTGTAGATTCCCTATTGTATATATTGAAGTTTCTAGTGTGCTTTAGGCTGATTAAATTATATAATTAATCTTGGGCTGTTCTGTTATCTCGATCTTGAATCCCACGTCTGTGTGTTCGGCTAATAGTTACCGTGAAGCGGTTGGTGGCAGCGAGTTTGTGCCAAGGATTATTGTGGGGAGGCCAGTGAGATTCGGGGAGATTTTATATATTCCGCCCGCGGAGGTCGGGGGAATATATACCCTACTCTCACCGGGGACCCTTCAATAATCGGCATAAGTAGTATAGCGGCCTCCTTGCTTATTGTCGGGCAATTCCATAATTGGCCTGACTATAAGAGGGGCGCTAGAGAGCGCGTCACGTGCTCTGTCTGTCGGTCGGGAGGTATAAAGGAGGGGTGACCCCCACTTGTTACCCCCCGATTGTGACGTACTGGTAGCCAGCGCGGGGGATTTCTGAGTGACCCCCCGGTGGTTTGTGACATATTCGGGGGAATATATACCCTACTCTCACCGGGGACCCTTCAATAATCGGCATAAGTAGTATAGCGGCCTCCTTGCTTATTGTCGGGCAATTCCATAATTGGCCTGACTATAAGAGGGGCGCTAGAGAGCGCGTCACGTGCTCTGTCTGTCGGTCGGGAGGTATAAAGGAGGGGTGACCCCACTTGTTACCCCCCGATTGTGACGTACTGGTAGCCAGCGCGGGGGATTTCTGAGTGACCCCCCCGGTGGTTTGTGACATATGAACCATTTTTTACTGGAGTCGTTCTGTCTGGCTAGTTCCAGAGCCTTATAATGAGATACAACTCTTGTTACAGGGTGACGGCAGGGAGTCATCCTGTGTCCTTTGTTCCCACATCACCTAATTTCCATATCACAGGAGATGGCCATGGGATGGGTTGCTAAACAAGTTGTGTGAAGGAAAGGGGGGGGTGACACCAGGAGAGGGCTTCCTGACATAACTTGAATATCATGTTTTATCGTCATATCTCCGGATTTACCTCACAGGTAGTGTCTGATATCTCAGCCAAATCTTTGCATTCGATGCTGAAGTCCATTTAGAATTATAATCCAGGTTCGATTATGGCTTGCCAATCGGATCCGCAGATCCTAGATTGGTAGCATGTAGCAAGAGTCTACCTGGGCAATGGATAGTCCTCTTTCTTATAACCCTGAGCTCTGCATTCAGCCCATTGGGGTCTTCACGATTGGTGGATAAGACTGGGCTCTTATTGGCTAGATTTCAAGCCATATACAAAATATCCCTAGTAGTAATGGTCTCTGGCAGAGACAAGGGAGACACAGCTAAGTTACATCGCATCTAGCAAAACAATGGGAGGTTCGCATAATTGATTTGTCTTGGTGTCTGACCTTCACTGGCCAAGGCAATTACATGAGTCAACAAGAACTTTAACACTGGACTCCTAAGAGTCTGGTAGAGACAATGATGGGCTTATCCCCTGTTTATAAACAAGATATCATTATGTCTGGCTGGATTTTAAGAAAGTTAACCCATGCTAGGCACTGAGTCTATGTCGTCACACAGTGTGACGGTTCTTCTTTTGCGTCAATTGCATGAAATATCACCAATGGACAGGATACATGGGTAGGAATAGTGGGCACTAAATTCTGCGTTCTATGTTTCGTTATGTTTGGAGCTGTTGTACAATTAAATATTGGGGAGTATTTTGAAGATATGGTAAAAGAGAGAGCTAGTCATCTACCTCTGGGTCGGCACTGATAATATACACTTATGTACTACCCCTCTAGAGAGTGTAGCCCCTCTAGTGTAATGCATTCTTAGCTTACCAAGAGAGAAATTAAAATCCATACAGATGTCTCTGAAGAGGACAATTGCACCCCCCTACCCTGCACAGGAGGGATAAATAATAACAAAGGAGGAAATAGAGCTTGCAATCTAACATCTGGCCCACTTGTTCAGTTAGGACCCCCCGGTGTGGACAGGTAATTTAGCTAATACATTTGCTATAAGCAGATGAAAATCCTCAAATGCATATTCGTTCTCTCATCAAAGCATCTTTGCTAGACACTTGGGCATAGGTGGTCTGTGATGAATATTGGGGTTTGCATCGATCCAATATTTATGGAAGGTACATTATTAGCATTGTGAGGAATAATATGCATTCTTTTTCCATATCTGTGAAGTCTGCCTATGAGCTCCAAATTAATATCGGGCAAATGGATGACATACATATATCATATTTCCCATCTATAGACAGGTCAAATCATGATACCTGGCCCTAGATGACCTTGAACTGGGGCTTAGGCCTCTTTCACATGTCCGTGCAAAACACACACGGTCCATGGAGTAGGTACGCAAGTGTGTGCGTGTGTCCGTGTGCTATCCGTGTGACATCCACATAGCATACTTGTGAGGTAAATCCGGAGATATGACGATAAATCATGATATTCAAGTATGTCAGGAAGCCCTCTCCTGGTGTCACCCCCCTTTCCTTCACACAACTGGTTTAGCAACAAATCCCATGGCCATGTCCTGTGATATGGAAATGAGGTGGTGTGGGAACAATGGACACAGGATGACTCCCTGCCGTCACCCTGTAGTAGGAGCTGTATCTCATTAGCAAGGCTATGGAAATAGCCAGACAGAACGACTCCAGTAAAAAATGGTTCATATCTCGCAAGCCATATTTCCGATAAATATGGCAACCATAAAAATGGTGTCTCCGCATGTGGACGATGCCGGCACCCCCTTTTTATGGGAGCAGGACATTGGGAAATGCCCCAGGCGTGATATCAGCCAATGGGGAACTGGCAGACAGGTCATGAGTCCCCTCGTTCTGTAGCTAAATTCATAACTGTCACAATGAGAGCATTGGCGTCCGCCTACGACGCTCCCAGGCAAAGTTATGGCCCATGTTCCATGTTGGGATATTGTCCATAACTCAAGCCAGGGGTGGAGCAGTGCTCCCTGTGAGGTCACGAAGGTAGGAGGGGACCTGGATCTGCCCAGGTTGATAACCCTACTTCGGCCATTTTCCAGGGTTCTTCTGCTCGGGGGCCTGGTTGGGAAAGACCTGTGAGGGAGTTCCTGGAAACCTGGTCTACAGCGCCCCCCTGTGGCCAGACGCAACAAGGTAACTGCTGGAACTGTGTATGCCTGTTTGTAACCCATGCTTTGACTGTAACTGTACTCTGACATATGTATATTCTGTAGATTCCCTATTGTATATATTGTAGTTTCTAGTGTGCTTTAGGCTGATTAAATTATATAATTAATCTTGGGCTGTTCTGTTATCTCGATCTTGAATCCCACGTCTGTGTGTTCGGCTAATAGTTACCGTAAATCGGTTGGTGGCAGCGAATTGTGCCAAGGATTATTGTGGGGAGGCCAGTGAGATTCGGGGAGATTTTATATATTCCGCCCGCGGAGGTCGGGGGAATATATACCTTACTCTCACCGGGGACCCTTCAATAATCGGCATAAGTAGTATAGCGGCCTCCTTGCTTATGGTCGGGCAATTCCATAATTGGCCTGACTATAAGAGGGGCGCTAGAGAGCGCGTCACGTGCTCTGTCTGTCGGTCGGGAGGTATAAAGGAGGGGTGACCCCCACTTGTTACCCCCCGATTGTGACGTACTGGTAGCCAGCGCGGGGGATTTCTGAGTGACCCCCCCGGTGGTTTGTGACATATTGGTGGCATAGCGGTGGGATCGAGATAATAGTGTGTGTGAGTGTGAGACCCATACTCCCAGACACTAAAGACTGCCTGCAGCAGCTGTGGCTGCTGGGGTCTTCAGACTAGCTCAACACTAGAGTGTCAGAGTGCAGATACTGTAAGGTGTGTGGAGGCATCAGGTGTCAGTTCGGTGTCAGTGACCAAAAGTCTGCAAGAATGGCTGATGGCACCAGGAGCAGAGCTATGCAACTGGCCAATGCTAAGGCAGGAGCCGAAGAGAGGGAGGACGGTGCTGTGGACAGCAATGAGGAGGTTGCCCACGAGTCCTCCAGGAGCTCGACGCCAGAAAACCGTTCTGCCGAGGACATTGCGCAACCTGGCACTGCTGGACAAGATGAGGAGCAGCTCACCCAAGGTTCCTCAACGAGCCAGATGCCAGCCCTCCGCTCTGAAAGGGACAGTGAATCACCAGGCTCCGCAGCGTGCCGCAGATCACCACGTGCCATTCCACCGAGCCTGGGAGGCTCGGATAGCCTTCTTCAAATGGCTATGGCCCTTCTCCAGGCTGGAGACCAGAAGGGCTACAAGGAACTCCTGGCAGAGCGCAGGGCAGAGCGGCACGCAGAGCGTGAGGCTGCGGAGCGAGAGCGGCAGGCAGCGCGTGAAGAGCGAGAGCGACAGGCAGACCGTGACTACCAGCTGCAGCTAGCTCAGCTCCGGCCCTCATCAGCCACATGTGACCTTCGAGACACCAAACTTCCAAAGGTCCGTGTTGAGGACTTCCCAGTGCTGGAGAAGGATGGAGACTTGGACTCTTTCTTGACTGCTTTTGAACGGACTTGCTTGCAGCACCATCTGGACAAGGACCAGTGGGCCAAATACCTGACCCCCCGTTTAAGGGGTAAGGCCCTGGATGTCCTTGGGGACTTGCCTGCTGAGGCAGATCAGGGCTACGACACCATCAAGCGGCCCTGATCCAACAGTACAACCTCACTCCAGAGTCCTACCGCAAGAAGTTCCGGAGCCTACAGAAGGGACCAAAGGACTCCTGGGCTGACCACCGGCGGGCACTTGCCCGAGCTGCCGACCACTGGACCCAAGGCCTGCAGCTTTCCACCGGACCGGAGATCCTGGACTTGTTCATCACGGAGCAACTCTTGTGGAACTGCCCTGAGGATCTCCGCCAGTTCATCCGAGACCAGAAGCCAAAGGGGTCCACGGCTACAGCTGCCCTTGCCGATGACTACACTAACAACCGGGCCCCTGAGGCCAGGAGAGCGGCCACCAGCAGCACCTGGAGAGGGGGTAAGATGAATTCTGCGACTGCCCCACCTGCCCCTAGACTGCAGGGGGTGTCCCCCTCAACTCCCCTCTCCAGGCCCGTGGCGGAACCAAGACGGTGCCACCAGTGCAACCTACCTGGACACTTCAAGGCCATGTGCCCTCAGCGTCCCAAGGCCCCGGCTCCGTCCCCGTCCCAAGGGCCGCCCAAGGTGTATTGTGTGGGTGGGGGTGGTGGTAGGTCCCTGGACAGCTTCCAACCTGTCACCGTCGGCCGGTCTGTGACCATAGGACTGCGAGACAGCGCCTCGGAGGTGACTCTGGTGCGGCCTGAGATGGTGTCCCCCCAAGACTTGATCCCTGGAAAAACCCTCGCTGTCTCCGGGATTGGAGGCATTGACCCGGCGCTGCCTGTTGCTGACATTTATGTGGACTGGGGCGCAGGGCGAGGGGTGAGAGAGGTGGGGGTAACTGATCGGATCCCTGCAAACGTGCTACTTGGGACAGACTTGGGGCAGATAACCTCCCAGTTTGGGCCCCAACCAAGGGCTGAACCTTCAGCCCGTACTGACATGCCTCCGGACAATGTTAATGTGTTATCTATGAATGATGTAAGGGAGGAGGGAGTGAACTCTGATATTTCTGCTTGCACAGACACCATAGACACACACACAGCTGCAGCTGTGACAGGGGAGGGGGTCAGAGAAAGGTGTGACAATGCCTCTACAAGTAATCAGCCTGTGAGCTGGGATCTGTTGCCCTCTGCAGGGATAAGCAGAGAGCAGGGTGCTGCAGGGGGAGGACCAGTGTGTGGGGTGGGGGCTACCACAGCAAATGTGGGGTCCCCAGAGATTTCACAGCGGGGTTCTGTTGCTGCAGGAGGGGAACAGGCAGGTGAGATTGGGGCCGGTCCAGGAGCGGAAGTGCTCCCAGGTAAGATCTCGGTGCATGGTTCCCCCACAACCGGGGTGTCAGGATGCCAGGTAGGTCTGCCTGACCCGGCGACTTGGTCAGGAACGGAGGAGGAGCAGGCACGACCCACGGTCGCAGCGGCTGTGGCCGCTGTCACCCGCAGTGGGAGTGCTGGAAGCCAAGGGGCCTCCCGGAGGTCCGATAGCTCTTCCCCTTCTGACCAAGTGGCAGCCGAGTCAGGTGGAGGCCAGGACACAGGTCCCGGGGTACTGACTGAAGATGTGACAGTCTCGTCGATTCTGGCCACATCTAGTCAGGGGTTTCAGGCAGCGTTAGAAGCTGACGACAGCCTGAAAGCTCTTAAGGAGCAGGCGGCACAGCCTCCCTCGGACTCGGACCCGGAGCGAGTGGTCTGGGACCAAGGACGGCTGTACCGGGCCACGGTCCAGCAGGGTTCACCGGAGGCGTGGCCCAGGGACCGACAGTTGGTGGTACCCTATCCGTTCCGGACGGAGTTGTTGCGGATCGCACATGAGATTCCGATGGCCGGACACCTAGGGATCGCTAAGACCAAGGCCAGGTTAAACCAGCATTTCTACTGGCCAAAAATGGGGGCCGATGTGGCTGCCTACTGCCGTTCGTGTGAAACCTGTCAGAGAGTGGGGAAGGCGGGGCCACGCCCCAAAGCCCCACTGGTATCTCTGCCCATCATCGATGAGCCTTTCAGGAGGGTGGCTGTGGATCTGGTCGGCCCGCTGGCCATCCCCAGCAGCTCCGGGAAACGCTTCATACTGACGGTAGTGGACTATGCCACCCGGTACCCAGAAGCAGTGGCCTTGTCGTCCATTCGGGCTGACAAGGTGGCCACCGCATTGCTGGAGATTTTCTCCCGAGTGGGTTTTCCCCAGGAAATGCTCACTGACCGGGGGACCCAATTCATGTCCCAGCTGATGGAGGCCCTCTGTAAGCAAGTCCAGGTGCGACATCTGGTGGCCAGCCCGTACCATCCACAGACTAATGGCCTGTGCGAGCGGTTCAATGGCACCTTAAAGCAGATGCTTAAGATGTTGGTCGACTCCCATGGGCGTGACTGGGAGCGGTATCTCCCACACCTGTTATTTGCTTACCGGGAGGTTCCACAGGCCTCAACAGGATTCTCACCGTTTGAGCTCCTGTACGGGCGACGTGTGCGGGGCCCCCTGGCTCTGGTGAAAGAGGCTTGGGAAGGGGATTTGGCCACCCCTGGAGTGTCGGTTATCGAGTATGTCATGCGCTTCCGGGACAAAATGCAGGCCTTGACGCAACTGGTACACGACAATATGGCTCAAGCCCAGGCCGATCAGAAGCGTTGGTACGACCAGAACGCTTGTGAGAGGACCTACCAAGTGGGTCAAGAGGTGTGGGTACTGGTCCCCGTACCACAGGACAAGCTTCAGGCAGCCTGGGAAGGCCCATACCTCGTGTACCAGCAGCTCAACCCTGTGACGTACCTGGTCACCCTGGACCCTGCCCGTGGAAGGCGGAAGCCCTTCCATGTGAACATGATGAAGGCACATCATGAGCGGGAGGCATGTGCGCTCCCAGTGTGCAACCTGCCCGAGGAGGGAGAAGCGGAAACCCTCTTGGATATGCTAGCCCAGGTTAGGGCAGGCGGATCCATTGAGGATGTGGAGGTTGGCCACCAGCTCTTGGAAGACCAACGGTCCCAGCTGTGGGCCACCCTCCTCCCCTTCCGGGGGTTGTTTACCAACCAGCCCGGAAGGACTGACTTGGCTGTCCATCACGTGGACACTGGGGATCATCCCCCGATCCGGCGTTCAGCATATCGGGTCTCCCTGGAGGTGCAGCAACACATGCGCCAGGAGATTGACGAGATGCTGAAGCTGGGGGTGATCCAGGCATCCAACAGCGCTTGGGCCTCGCCTGTAGTCCTCGTCCCTAAGAAGGACCGAACCACTCGGTTCTGCGTGGACTACAGGGGGCTCAATGCTGTCACGGTCGCCGATGCGTACCCAATGCCACGCATCGATGACCTGCTCGATCAGTTGGCCGGGGCTCAGTACCTGACCATCATGGATCTGAGCCGGGGATATTGGCAGATCCCCCTGACTCGCAAGGCCAGGGAACGCTCTGCCTTTATTACCCCATTTGGACTGTACGAGTCCACGGTGATGCCATTCGGGATGAGGAATGCCCCTGCCACTTTCCAGCGGATGGTCAACACCCTGCTCAAGGGACTTGAAGGGTACGCGGCCGCGTACCTGGATGACATTGCCGTCTTCAGTCCCACCTGGGAGGACCACCTAGAGCATCTAGCACAGGTGCTCAGGCGGATCCACCGGGCAGGTTTGACCATCAAGCCGGGAAAGTGTCAGCTGGCCATGAGCGAGGTCCAGTACCTCGGTCACCGGGTAGGTGGGAGAACACTGAAGCCCGAGCCTGAGAAAGTGGAAGCCATCGCATCCTGGCCCACCCCCAGGACCAAGAAGCAGGTGATGTCCTTCTTGGGGACCGCTGGGTACTATAGGAGGTTTGTTCCATGCTATAGTAGCCTGGCAAAGCCCTTGACGGACCTCACCAAGAAGAAGCTGCCCTCTGCAGTCGATTGGACAATGGACTGCGAGACAGCCTTCCGGGCCCTAAAGGACGCCCTGTCCAGCCCGCCCGTGCTACAGGCAGCCGACTTCACGCGGCCGTTTGTAGTACAGACCGACGCCAGTGACTTCGGCCTCGGTGCGGTGCTCAGCCAGGTGGACTCTGCGAGCCAAGAGCACCCAGTCTTGTACCTGAGCAGGAAGCTGTTACCAAGGGAAGTTGCCTATTCCACGATGGAGAAGGAGTGCCTGGCCATAGTGTGGGCCCTGCAGCGTCTGCAACCCTATCTATACGGGCGCCACTTCATCGTGGAGACGGACCACAATCCCCTCAGCTGGTTGCACACCGTCTCTGGGACGAATGGGCGATTGTTGCGATGGAGCCTTGCGCTCCAGCAATACAACTTCACCATTCGCCACAAAAGGGGCCGTGACCACGGTAACGCAGACGGGCTGTCCCGACAAGGAGAGGTCGCGGACGGGCGCACGGGGGAACACCGGAGTGTGCTGCCCCCTAGCGCCCTCAAAAGGGGGGAGGTGTGAGGTAAATCCGGAGATATGACGATAAATCATGATATTCAAGTATGTCAGGAAGCCCTCTCCTGGTGTCACCCCCCTTTCCTTCACACAACTGGTTTAGCAACAAATCCCATGGCCATGTCCTGTGATATGGAAATGAGGTGGTGTGGGAACAATGGACACAGGATGACTCCCTGCCGTCACCCTGTAGTAGGAGCTGTATCTCATTAGCAAGGCTATGGAAATAGCCAGACAGAACGACTCCAGTAAAAAATGGTTCATATCTCGCAAGCCATATTTCCGATAAATATGGCAACCATAAAAATGGTGTCTCCGCATGTGGACGATGCCGGCACCCCCTTTTTATGGGAGCAGGACATTGGGAAATGCCCCAGGCGTGATATCAGCCAATGGGGAACTGGCAGACAGGTCATGAGTCCCCTCGTTCTGTAGCTAAATTCATAACTGTCACAATGAGAGCATTGGCGTCCGCCTACGACGCTCCCAGGCAAAGTTATGGCCCATGTTCCATGTTGGGATATTGTCCATAACTCAAGCCAGGGGTGGAGCAGTGCTCCCTGTGAGGTCACGAAGGTAGGAGGGGACCTGGATCTGCCCAGGTTGATAACCCTACTTCGGCCATTTTCCAGGGTTCTTCTGCTCGGGGGCCTGGTTGGGAAAGACCTGTGAGGGAGTTCCTGGAAACCTGGTCTACAGCGCCCCCCTGTGGCCAGACGCAACAAGGTAACTGCTGGAACTGTGTATGCCTGTTTGTAACCCATGCTTTGACTAACTGTACTCTGACATAACTGTATATTCTGTAGATTCCCTATTGTATATATTGTAGTTTCTAGTGTGCTTTAGGCTGATTAAATTATATAATTAATCTTGGGCTGTTCTGTTATCTCGATCTTGAATCCCACGTCTGTGTGTTCGGCTAATAGTTACCGTAAATCGGTTGGTGGCAGCGAATTGTGCCAAGGATTATTGTGGGGAGGCCAGTGAGATTCGGGGAGATTTTATATATTCCGCCCGCGGAGGTCGGGGGAATATATACCTTACTCTCACCGGGGACCCTTCAATAATCGGCATAAGTAGTATAGCGGCCTCCTTGCTTATGGTCGGGCAATTCCATAATTGGCCTGACTATAAGAGGGGCGCTAGAGAGCGCGTCACGTGCTCTGTCTGTCGGTCGGGAGGTATAAAGGAGGGGTGACCCCCACTTGTTACCCCCCGATTGTGACGTACTGGTAGCCAGCGCGGGGGATTTCTGAGTGACCCCCCCGGTGGTTTGTGACAATACTGACAGCATGAACTTCTATACTTACCTGTTCATGGTGCTGATGCCTCTGCTGCTGCTTCCGGTCCTTGGTGCAGTGCATATGCAATGAGCATAATGAGCGGGGGTCGGAAGCAAGTGACAGCAGTGCTGGAGAAAGGAGAGTATAGAAAAACAATTTATTTCACAGACACGTGGTTTTCTCCAGTACGTGTCACACTGATGTCACACGGATCACATCAATGTGCGGTCCGTGTGACACTTGTGCTGCCGGAGAAAAAACAAACAAGTTTTTGTGTGGCGCACACGGACACACGTATACTGCACATGGACACATGGTCCATGTAAAAACACGCATGTGTGGGCAAACCCATTTATTTTAATGGGTCTACGTATGTCAGTGTCTCGAGACACGGATGTGTGAAGGGGGCTTTAGGTCAGGAATGGATCGAATGAGCACTTAGTCAAACCCACTAAGACCTAAAGGAGACACAGGGAAAACTGTTGTGAATACATTTTCCAGTTTGGGGCTCCCTCTTGTGGTCAGTGCTGGCGGTGCAGTTTATTTGTGGAATGAAAGCCACACACCTGTAGAGGACTGGCAATCAGGGTCAGATTGGGACTATATAACGGAGTAGTTTTCTCTTGTTACTTGCCGGTGCTCAATTGTCTCCTGTGTGTTAAGGACATTCTGTAACCAGCCCTGTTCTCTACCAGAACTCCTCTCATAAGTGGTCTTTGTACCTCTGCTGTTTGTTTTCCACTTTCTTGTTGTTTTTTTCTGCTTTGATACTAATGCTTGATTCCTATTTTGCCTGTGTGAAGTTCTTGGTGAAATGGGATCATTCCCGTATACTTAGCTCCATAATTCTCCAAGGTATGTTTGTCATGCTTGGTATTAATTCAGTCTCTCATCTGTATTAGTGTTTTTTGGATCCCAGTAACATCAGAGTGCTGATACAGTGGGGGAGAGGTTGTGTGACCTCAGGAATTTTCCATATCAGAAGTGCTGGTATTTATTAGGGTTTATTTTACGGTTGCAGACAGTGCTCCTTCCTATCCTTTACTATAAAGATAGTTTGGGCCTCACCTTTCCTGAATCTGTCTTTTCTAGCTTTGTATTGTGTTTTTCTATATCACCGTAGCCTTTACATGTGGGGGGCTAGCTATCTTTAGGAACTGCTCCGAGGCAGATTAGCTTTCTTATATCTCTATCTGTGAGAATATTTAGTTCTCCGGCTGTGTCGAGAGGACTAGGTCATCGTAGGCTCGTCTCACAGCTACTTCTAGTTGTGTGTCAGGATTAGGTCTGCAGTCAGTTAAGGTTCCAGCCACTCTTACCATTTGGGATTCCGCATTTTTTGATCCTCCTCGGTCCCTGAATCATAAAAGAAAACAAACCGGGGAAAGTGAACAAATAACTTATCTCCATGAAGACTCAGGGAAAGGAACAGCAGCAAACAATGTTTGTTCAGCTGAATACAAGCCGACTGCTCGCATCCAGGGCCTGTATAGGAATATAACTCTGTCACCAGCAAAGACTAAGGGGAAATGTGGGTATTTAAAGACACAAGGGGAAGTGATGATGACTAGCAGCTGAAAGATGAGGATATTTGCGGGGTCCTAAAAGTAAAGCGATTAACCACAAGCAGAGAAGATACTTTACATAGGATACCATTTACACCACAGCAGGAAGAATAGGTTCAGGAAGGTCAGCAGTTTGTGTAACCAAACACTGTGACCTTCTACAGCCGGACACCCCAGGACTATGTCACCCATGACACTTCCTTCTCCAGACCAAGCATCAACCACACTCCCAGAAATCATGATCATGCGGTCACTGATCATCAACGACAACAACTAACAATAACTACAATGCGGAGGTTTCCTTAAGAAATGAATTACCTGTGGATAAACTGTTACTTCTTCTGGATACCCGGCAACACGGTATTTAATATTTTTTTGTACAGGGTCTTCGATGTGTGGAGGTTTGTCGATTTTTAGAAATCCATCATCTAATTGATATTCATCAAGAATCTGAAATTACAAAACGACAATCCGATAGGGTTTATAATAACAGAATAAAAAAAAAATACATGTATTCAAAATTTGGGTCTATGAAATTTTTTTCAAATCCAATGACCGATTTTTAGGTTTTTTTAGGCCCAGATTTAAAAAAAAAACCCCAAAAAACAAAAAAAAACTAAAACCTCTTCCATATTTAACCATCACTTATGGATTTTGCACAAATTGTGCAAATTACATACAAGAGAGCTGAACAAGAAAAATCTTTATTGTAGCAAAAAGCGTTCTGCACTTTGTAGTCTTTGCACATTTGCACGTTGGGCGTTTTGTTTACAGTCCAGTATTTTCTCTGTAGCTGCTATTTGTGTAGGAATATGGGCACAGTGATCTGTGCAGCCTTATGAGATTAACGGTTCAACACTGCCCTCTGCTGGCCGAAGACAGAATAGATAGGCGCAACACATTTAGTAACCTAGGGATCCAAAACGGGTAGGATGGTTCCTGGGGGAAGGCTTTGGGAGACAGACCAGTTCAGCAGCAGACAAGGGAAGAGGAAGAGGAGAAACTGGAAGAGGTCTTTAGACACACAGAGGGAGCAGTGCGAAGACGTGCAAGCTATGGGGAAGAAGCCTCCCCAGCAGAAGATTCGTGCTGCAAAGAGACTGCTCTGGAGCAGACTGAAGCAGGTAGTCCGCAAGTCCCGAACCTAGAACCGCCCAAACAAGCCCTCAAGACCCCCAAGAGCTCCCGCACCACCCAACAAGCCCTCAAGACCCCCAAGAATCCTCACACCGCCCATCAAGCCCTCCAGACCCTCAAGAGCTCCCGCACCACCCAGCAAGCCCTCAAGACCCCTAAGAGCCCCCACACCGCCCATCAAGCCCTCCAGACCCTCAAGAGCTCCCGCACCACCCAGCAAGCCCTCAAGACCCCTAAGAGCCCCCACACCGCCCATCAAGCCCTCCAGACCCTCAAGAGCTCCCGCACCACCCAGCAAGCCCTCAAGACCCCTAAGAGCCCCCACACCACCCATCAAGCCCTCCAGACCCTCAAAAGCTCCCGCACGGCCAAGCAAGCCCTCAAGACCCCCCGCACTGTCCAGCCAGCCCCTGAAGACAGGCCTCAAGACCTCTGCTATGCCGGTCAAGATCCAGACCCCCGCTGTGCCGGTCCTGACCCCCCCAGCCCAGACTACGTGGTCAAGCTGCAGACGTTGCCTGTCAAGATGCCCAGCTGTGGGTAACCCGAATCCGCCAAGCTGTCACCTTCTGCCAGCCGTGTGTTACCTTATGCGGGGATTATAATGGTAGTGATTTAAGCTTAGTTTGTTCCACAAGATAGTGACTGTGACCTGTAGAGATGGAGGTTATAGGATCTGAGGACTACGAACAGAGGCTCTGACATATAAATATACTTTCCCCCATAGTAATTAACGTGGGCTACGAGTTATTGAGGAGCGATTTTCCCTGAATCTGTATGAGCTGCTGTGTTTATTATTGTGCAATTTAAAACCAAACCTATTCTCCTTGTGACAAGTTTCCCTTGTCCTTCCCTGTCCCCATTTATGTATTAATAAATACAGTTAAGTCACCACTGAGTCTTCTTTCTCTGTGCGCTGCATCTTGACCCTGTTCTGTTTCTTGAGCACATAGTGTTTTATATTTGCCATTTGACTACATATTGTTGCACTATTGCACTTTGGTAGACATTACATTTCTGTTTTTGTTTTTAGGGTATTTTGTTTACAATTCTAACAGACCATAGATCATATGTTTTAGCGCTGGTCATTAATATTTAATATGTATATTTACATACAATGAGCTTTTGCTGTGCCGGGGGACCCATATCCCGTTTTGTCGTCATTATCTCTTCAGTTTTACTTTTTTTTATAATACCTAGATAGGGGTTCCCCTGCCAGTTGCTCCTCTGGTGGTGCTCAGCGTGAGTCATCCCTCTGGCAAGCGGCTGTCGGACCCTCTGATGCTGTGCCGGGATAATCCCTGTATAGGAGGTCCCTCACTGGTTGCTCAGCGTGAGTCATCCCTCTGGCAAGTGGCTGTTGGACTCTCTGAAACTAAGCCGGGATAATCCCTGTATAGGGGTTCCCTTGGCGGTTGCTCCTCCGGTGGTGCTCAGCGTGAGTCATCCCTCTGGCAAGCGGCTGTTGGACCCTCTGGGGCTGTGCTGGGATAATCCCTGTTTAGTGGTTCCCTTGGCAGTTGCTCCTCCGGTGGTGCTCAACGTGAGTCATCCCTCTGGCAAGTGGCTGTTGGACTCTCTGAAACTGATTCGGGATAATACCTGTATAGAATGTTCCCTCAACTGTTGCTCCTCTGGTGGTGCTCAACATGAGTCATCCCTCTGGCAAGTGGCTGTTGGACTCTCTGAAGCGGAGCCAGGATAATCCCTGTATAGGGGTTCCCTCGGCTGTTGCTCCTCCGGTGGTGCTCAACGTGAGTCATCCCTCTGCAAAGTGGCTGTTTTTTGGACTCTCTGAAGCTGAGCCAGGATAATCCCTGTATAGGGGTTCCCTCACCGGTTGCTCCTCCGGTGGTGCTCAACGTGAGTCATCCCTCTGCAAAGTGGCTGTCGGACCCTCCGGTGCTGTGCCGGGATAATCCCTGTATAGGGGTTCCCTCATCGGTTGCTCTTCCGGTGGTGCTCAACGTGAGTCATCCCTCTGGCAAGTGGCTGTTGGACTCTCTGAAGCTGAGCTGGGATAATCCCTGTATAGGGGTTCCTTCGACAGCTCCTCTGGTGGTGCTCAGCGTGAGTTCTTCTGGTAAGCAGCTGTCGGACCCTTTGGGGCTTTGCTGGGATATTCCCTGCATAGGAGTTCCCTCGCCGGTTGCTCCTCCGGTGGTGCTCAGCCCGAGTCATCCCTCTGGTAAGCGGCTGTTGGACCCTCTAAAGCTGTGCCGGGATAATCCCTGTATAGGGGTTCCCCTCACCGGTTGCTCCTCCGGCAGAGCTCTGCATTGTGACCCTTTGGGCCCTCTCACCACCTGCTCTGTAACCAATCCTATAATAAACCCTCTTCTGTATTCTCCATGTACTCTCCAGTGTCTTGCTGTATTGGGTAATGTGCTGCCACAGGTCCCCGGTGGTCCAGCGAGTCCACAAGTCAACGGTGTGACAAATTGGCCAGTTTTTGTGCAAATTAATAAGTGTATTCTATATAGCAGTAATGCAGTTTTTGTTTTTTGGACTATTTATATGTCTGTCGGGTCTACCATGTTTCTGTAATCACTCACCTCCTGGGAATTTCTGCAGTACGGCATTACATAGAGGTGGAATAAGTATTGCTCTGCTGCATCAACTTTATACAGGATGATTAAGTAAATCAGGACCATTCCATGGATCTGGATCTTACTCCTTCTTGATGTTAAGATGACCCCCAGGTGGGAAAATGTGGGATTCTCCAACAATATAGAAAAAGGATTGATCTCCGTTGGTGTCAGCAGCGCCATTTTTCCATCTTTAAACTGAGCGCAGTTAATCATTGCTGTGTCCTCACTAAAGCCTAGAGGATAGAAAAGGATATTGTATCGTGAAGGTGCTAGAAAGACTAATAAGTGCTGTGAGATATAATCCTATCACAAAAAATTACAGATAATCAACATTAAAAGCCTCTCCAATAGTAAAAAGTGTCCTGAACGTTGGAGCACACTATAGGGCAGTTTGAGCACTGTTTATCTGGGCACTGGGAGCCATTCATCTGAGCTAGGAAGTGGCTGTGGCCTCCTGACTAGTAAGGATACTTTGAAACGTCTAGAGAATAAACCGCACTGTTACCCTCTCTTCATTAGGCTCCTTTGCTAGATTTAAAGGGGTTGTCCACTACTTTTACATTGATAGCCAGTACATTGAACAGGAAAAATGCAAAATTCGTCCTTATCGCAACCCATAAGAGAGTGTGTGTGTGTGTGTGTGTGTGTGTGTCCGGGATTGGCATCTGCACCGTCACAGCTACAGCCACAAAATTTTGCACACTCACCTCTGGAACCCGAGAGCGTCATAGGCTATGTTTTGAGGGGAAATTTTAACCCCGCACTTTACAGTTAGTTATTCACCAAAAAACCTGCCTCTAATAAAGCGAATGGAGCTGGGAGCCACAGTGCAGCCAGAACTTCAGAAGAATGCGCAGCCACACCCTTATATGGAATGTTAGCATGTCACAATGCAGCCAGGGAAAGAGACAGACACAGACAGGGTAAGAGACAGACACAAAGAGACAGACAAAGACAAAGACAGACTGACAGGGAAAGAGAGGGAAAGAGAGAGACAGGGTAAGAGAGACAGACAGGTAAAGAGACAGACGGAGACAGAGACAGACACAGGGAAACAGACAGACAGGGAAAGAGGGAAACAGACAGACAGGGAAAGTGACAGATAGACAAACCGGGAAAGAGATTGAGACAAACTGAGAAAGACAGACAGAGACCGGCAGGGAAAGAGAGACAGAGAGATATATACAGAGGGGGAGACAGACATTATAATTACATATATATATATCTATTTGTTTTGTGGTCTTTGTGTGCAGAATACATTTTTGTTAATACATTCTATTTTGTTAACAGCAGTTATTAACCCGGGCGAAGCCGGGGAGTACAGCTAGTTCTTAATAATACGCCAAAAACAAAGTATAGTTTGTAGCTGCATTAATAAATTATTTTACCATTCCTTCATTCTGAAATTGAGAGAAGGTAACACCTATACAGCTCAGTGCATCCGAAAAATGGACTTACTCTTTAGGCAGAGGTAATGGGGCAGGTGCACAGCAGACACAGCGCTGGGATCACCACTTATCCTTATGTTAAACAGCGGACCCAAAATCTCATAAGTGTTCTCTGGGATGTCTTTTAAGTGATCGCGCCAAGAATCCACTTTATACTCAATGATAACTGGTCCGTTTACCAAAAATTTTAATGCAGTCTTCTGGCAGCGGTAGAGACCGGGAGACTTCAGCTCTAATCTGAAACACCAAGAGAATAACACGTCAGTTGTAAATTACGACTTATGATGCCTATAATTAAGCCTGGATCGGCCATCTGCCTGACCGAGCAGATTCCCGGTGGGCCATTCTGCACAAACCCACAGTAGGCGGTTTTCTCCCACCACCACCTCTCGTCACCACTTTACATGTATGGGTGGGAACGGAGACATTTGGCCCCTGGACTTAAGGCCTCCTAAGATGTTCAACCTCTTAATGCAGTGCTAATATATTACAGGTACCCTGCAACTGCAAGAACACTAAGCTGTAGAAGACCACAATTATGCTAACCACACATCGGGGTGATGTTGGCTTCCAGGAGCCGGAAAGAGCAGAAGCGAAGAGCCAGAAATGGTGCCTCTAATGCATGTGCCATTTCTGAGGTGGCTGTGGGCGGCTATTTTTAGGCTGGGAATGGCCCAATAGCTATGGGCCTCCCCAGCCTGAGAATATCAGCCCCCAGCTATCTACTTTAGATTTGCTAGTTATCAAAAATGTGTTTTTTTTTTTTTTTTTTTTAATACTTTATTAGGTTAAACAAGATTGAGTACCCTTTAGTACCACATGAAAGTCACTAAAAAGGTGCAAGTTTATTATATGTAGGGAAATTGGGAAATTAGTTCTCTGCAGGATATGTAGCTCTCTATATCTATTTATCCATCTAACTATATCTAATATCTTTCTATCATCAATCTAATATCTATTTATCTATTGCCAGGAAGGTATGAACTTCATTTGCTATGAGCTTCATGTGATATGTGAATAAAAATCATTCACCATACAAATGTTCCGTGTTCCGTCTGATTTTCTTCTCGCACCCATAGACTAAGAAGATCACTTAGACATCAGATGCAATCTTTCCTTGGTCTTTTGGTCTTTGCGTATAGTATTATATTTATGGAAGGATTTTTTCTGGGCATCTTTTCCTAGTCACTAGGGGCGTTTGTTACCCTTATGAAGTGATGTGGTGAACTTAGTCAATGAACCTGGATTTAGTCATTTGGTGGACATTTTTGCAGTAGTAGGGCCTTTTACCAGAGTGATGATTGATTTTGAGATCAATTAGTTCACAGCTTTTGGCGCCATTTTTGGCACTCAGTGGTGCATGGATCATTGGCCCAAGTTGAGGACTCACTAAGGTTTGTGTCGGAATGTTTTCTGATTGTGGTAGCTGATGAGTTTTGGGGGAAACTTGTGTCTAATGGTAGAATCCTTTTTCTTGGACAAATATCAACCCCCGTTGGCAGATCCAAATGGTGCGATGTGACCAGAATCCTTATTGGCATTATTGGAGGAAAACTCACAGAGCTTCCTTTGCCTTTGGTATCACAAGATACTTCTAGGAGACATGGTTATGCTTAGAAACATGTATTTGTGGGGCAATTTACCACGTTGAGGCAAAGACTTTGCTCAAAGGGCGCCATAAGGTGGATTCAGCAATCAGGGCGCAAAAACATTTGTTTGGGTTGCCTTTTCCTTAAAATTGAATGGATTATTTGATGTTACAAAACATTCTATAGTCTGAGAGGTGTAACGCCTGCCTGGAACCAAAGTCTCAGAATGGCTGACACGGACATGCTAGAGGAAAGACGCCCACTAAGCAGGACCCCAAGAACCACAAAACCCTTTAACCCCTATACAGCGATTTGCAAATACAGGGCCCCGGAGATTGCCACCTCAGGAAAGCTGAGTCCAAGAAGAGTAGCCATCAGGCAGAGTCAAACCAGGGGATACTGAAAAAAAAAGGACAAAACCGGCAGACAAGGGCGTAGGTCAGGAAATCAGGCCGAGGTCAAAACCGGAGATGGCAGGGAGGTACAAAAACAGCAGGCAGGAGAGTAGTCAGAGCAGGCAGAGGAAAAAATTACAGGGATCAATAGTCAGAACAGAGTGGGAACCAGACACAACCAGGAATACAAAACTATATCTGGCAGTGACCAGCAGACAAGAGGGGGAATTAGAAGGGTGTGGTGTCTTCACTTTGGCTGTAGCTGAATGATGGTAACTTCACCAGCAGACCGGAGGCGGAATTAGAAGGGTGCGGTGTCTTCCCATTGGCTGTAGCTGAATGGTGGTAATTTCAGCTGGATGACATACGCCACCACAGTCAGCCAGTGGTACTGCAGGTCCCAGGGACACCCAACTTAGTGGATGAGCGGAGCCTGTACAGGCCAGAGCCACTGGCACTGACTCTTCTCCTATCACCAGCACAGTCCACGGCGGGAAAACGGCATCGCCTGATGACCGAAGCAGAAGTCGCAGGAGCGGTGTCCGGTGAGGACCTGACAAGAGGTCATCAAAGGATGGATGGAGGAGGTAATTTTGACTGATCGATAACATACAGTGTCTTGTTACTTATTACTTAACTAATTAGTAGATTTGGCTTTTGTTTGCAGAGACAATTTTGAAGCAGCACGTTTTAGAGCAGCTTTTTCTTTAGCATTTCTTACACACTGTAGATTAGGGAGTTGGTCACAGCTAGCAGAAAAATGTAAGGAGCTTTGTACGTGTCGGATGTGATGGTTGGAGACTTTGCGATCATAGGGTGCATTAAGAAGTCAATAATGGACCAGAGGTCATTGAGGTCATAGATTATAACTAGGGCTTTGGGTTCAAAATTTTGTCCATTAAGAGTTGTTCGTTGCTTTCACTTGTTTGCGTACCTCTGGGTGTTAATTTCTGTTTCATGTATTGTGCTCAAAGTATTAACTTTGAGGCAATTTTTAAACATTTTATTGGTACATTGAGTTTCCAACCATCTGAATTTGGGACCTGCTCTTATGGCATTGGCACCACCACTAAAGGCAAATGTTTTCGGTATGCCAGAAAAAGGTGCCAAGAAATTAGACCACTGGAAATCTGATTGTTTTAAATTTTATGTTCGACTGGATCATTTATGAAATTGGTATGCAAGAAAATCTCGTGTCTATAATTTATTTTCCTCACAAGTACTGGCATGGATCCACAGGATCGTAATTCTTTCAGATTTTGGGCCAAAAGAAGGACCTCGGTACATCCCTGTGGATTAAATTTTGGCCTCAACCAGGATAAGGTTCACAGGTGCTCAGGGTTTGTATTGAGGTGGGACGTTGTCCAAGGTTGTAGGCAGAGGCCAAATGTATTACCACTCTTTGGTATTTGTTTTACACACCGAAGGTAACAATTGTGGCAAGTGTAAATTTGGGAAATTAATAGCCTTAAATAAGCAGAATGTGGCTTGTTTTCACCTGAACTAGTAAAGCCTATGCACTTTGTGGAAGGGCTGCAAAAAATGTGGAAGGGCTGCAAAAAATGAGAAGGAGGGAGTGCAATACACCCTGGAAGACACATAGATAAGGGCATCAGAATACATTTTTTTTTTCCCCATTGTTAAGGAGTAGGACTCCTAGACTAGTAAAGATTATGCATTATGTGCAAGAGCTACCAAAAATTAGAAAGAGGGACTGCAATACACCTAGGAAGGTAGGTAGAGGATGGTCTGAAAACACAATTTTTTGCCCATTATTCAGGAGGGATTGCTAGAATTGTAAAGCCTATGCACTATGTGCAAGGACTGCCAAAATCTGGAAGGAGGGACTCCAAGATACCCCGGAAGACACCTAGAAGACAATATTAGAATACACTTTTTTTTCCCCATTGTTAAGGAGAAGGGTTCCTTGACTATGCACTAAGTGCAAGGCCTGCCAAAAATTAGAAGGAGGGTCTGCAATACAGCCTGGAAGACACCTAGAGGAGGGCCTCGGAATTAAATTTTTTTTGCCCATTATTAAGGAGTGGGACTCCTAGGCCAGTAAAGCTTACGCACTGTGTGCAAGGGCTGCCAAAAATCAAAAGGATGGACTCGTGGCTAGGGGACTCATGGAAGATAGATCTTGTGGCTGAGCATATTTTTTGTGCTCCTGCATAAGGCACAGTTACAACTGGCCCACAGCCTCGGCCTCTGTATGCACCAACAGCAGAACGTCCACTTACCCGTTCCTTACTGCTCTCCTTCAGCATATTACATTAGGTAGATGATAGATGCCTGCTAACTTTCCGGCATTAATAGCGAATTAAATAGATGTAGCCCTGACAAGGGACTTTTGGTTTCAGGTTGCAGCAGGAAGGACTGTAAGGCTGTAATCATGCCTGTAATCACAAACTATCCCTTCTCCAGCAGCTATCCCTACACTGAATGCGGCAAACAGCAGTATTAATAGGGAATAGAATAGATGTAGCCCTGACAAAGTATTTTTTGTTTTAGCCTGTAAGGACTGTAAGGCTATAATCCCTCTTTTTATGCCTCTAATCCAAACCTATCCGTGCCGCCCCCGTGGAAGCAGCCAAGCTGCTCGGATCCGGGTTCTCATTGGCTCGAGGGTCTCCGGACCTGGGGGTCGTGCAGCCACTCAAATGAAGGGGGTATTTACAAGGTATTATAGAGTTTGTGACACCACCCGTGGTGCACGGTAACTGGGGTGAATACCGCCACTGCCGTTGGGGAGTACCCAGGGTGATGACGGGGGGCAGCCAGGTGTTGTGACCCTCCAGGGGTAGGGAGGATGCCCCGGGACTCGGTGCAGGGGTAAGGCCCGTGGGATGCAGGGATCATTCTTGTACTCACTCAGTCCATTAAGCAGACACCCGACAACCAGGTAAACCAAGTCTCTGGACACCGCTGCCGCTGAGGGGAGCTAATTCGGGTCCCGTCCCCAATGGTGCTGCCTGGTGATCCATAACCTGCCTCCTGGCACTAAGATTACTTCTCTGGTGGTCTCTGTAGTGTGAAACGTGCCGGGTCCCGGTCCCCACTGTGGCTAAGTGTGGGAGCTTGCTCTCAGGGCTCACGCTTGGGATTTTCTGGACCATTTTGGATGGAAAGTTCTATCCCCC
The DNA here is from genome assembly GCF_048569485.1 of Anomaloglossus baeobatrachus. Taxonomy (NCBI): domain Eukaryota; kingdom Metazoa; phylum Chordata; class Amphibia; order Anura; family Aromobatidae; genus Anomaloglossus; species Anomaloglossus baeobatrachus. Next base: position 683,762,002 of record NC_134356.1, read on the forward strand.
TCATTGCGCTAGTGCCCCGATTTTGGAGCGGTTGGGAACGAATCTTGAAGGCTCCGTTCTCCACGAGTAAATTATCAGGTTGCCTGCAGCTACTCCCTGACCAATGGTCCACGTACCCAATCGTGCCTCGGTCCCGGATTGGTGACGGTGCAGGCCGCTGGCTGTCCTGCTCAACAGATCCGAGCCCCTTGCCATGATCCCCTGTGACTGGGGGTCCAACTCCTCTAGGCCCAGATCACTGTCTGCAACCTAGACAGCTTCCTTATGGGAGTCAACGCTCCTGACCACCTCACAGCTCGAGGGCTACTCTCCACCATAGACTACCAACTGACTACACTCCTCACCTCCCCTCCCTGACCCCCCAGGTGGGCGACTCTATTCCACTCAAGCCGTGCACTGGTGTGTCTGGTGGGTGTAGTGCAGGGTGTATCTAGGATTTGATTTGCTGTTGTAGGCAACAGCATTTGGTTAGGGACCCATAACCAAGAAGGAGGTGGATATTGCACGGGAGGGCAGATTGTGCAATACCCTGTGACGACCTGATAGTCCAGGGGCATCACATATCCATCCTGCAACAACTATATATTTCTACACGGTTTCCTGGGTAGAATGAGCTGAGTATCAAGTCACCAGGTCTAATATAGACCCGATGACACGTTCCAACCGGCCAATAACAGTAATGCTAATAGCCAACATGGCTACGCCATTGTGGCGCCCCTGACCTGGTCAGGCACCACTGAGTACTGCACCCATGCTGGGGACAGTACAATACAGGTAATCCAGATGGCTGACAGGGGTGTGGAACACAGGCGCATAGTGATCAGGTCTCACACATGTACCCATGAGAGGACCCCTGGGGATCCCAGGAGGGGGCAAAGCCTATACCTCCACTGGAATAGTGGCAGGGGGTTAAAAAGCCTCCATCTCCTCTCAAGGGGTGTGGTGGAGAGTCTGGTTGCTAGGTGGCGTAGGCAAGAACAGGAGAGGAGGAGCAGTGAGTCAGTTAGAAGGAGAACTCCAGAGGGCTCAGTGAGGAGCAGACCTGTGGGGCTGATGCTGTCTAACAGCGCCCGCGCAGTGGCTACAGACGGGGGAGAACGGTCAACTAGAAGTGCTGCCTGAAAGCCAGCTTCAGCTAGAGAGTGCACGGAGTGGGAAGTAAGGAGACTTCTAGAGAGCACCAGGCCCAACCGGGCGGCAGATCCCGAAGCGAGGATAGATTCACCTTTCCCTGCTAAACCTGCCGGTGTGGGGCTCTTACAGCCCACACCACAACAACCAAAAGCCGCAGCCACGTAACCGCAAGTAGGGCCCATAGGTCACAGGAGGCAAGAGGCTGGAGTGGCCTGGCCCGGGGAACAAGCACACGGCAAAACAAGAAGGGGAGAGAGGCTTGGAGCATCTTCCCTGGGTGACCCCCATAGGGACTCAAAGTCGGGGTCACCCCAAACCACCAAGGGCTAAGGAAGGCGAGTTTGTAGTCACCCTCATACAGTCAGCCGGAAGGATACCTGGTTCCCACCTGGTTCATCCCAGCTACGCCCGGGTTACTCACCCTGCCACCTGAAGTGAGTAAAAACCCTGAAAGACACTCTGCCTGTGTGTGGTCATTCTGCGACTTGTGGTACTACAGCTTTACAAAGGGCCCTGGGGCTTGCCTCACTCTCAGGAGGCTACTACACCCGACTGCACCCACCATCAGCCCCAGGTGCCTCCTAATCTGCAGTGGCGGTCCCCTCTGACCGCAAATCTGAGAGTGGCGTCACGATCAACACTGAAGATTCCCTACCTGTGACCAGCACCAGCTACGTGGAGTCCCTGAAGGTATGCACTGATACAACACCTGCGGGGCTTCACATCTGGCGTCACGAACAGGATAAGGACTAGACCTGTTCAGACAGGTGACCATGTGCCTGGGCGGTCCGCTTGAAAAATTGGAAGCGCCGCCATATTGCCACCATGAAAAGCGCGCTGAAAAACAACAGCAGCCCGCGCTGGAAGAAGTTACCGCCCACGAAGAGGTGTGGCTACCCAGAGATCCCCTGCAGAGTTCTGACCTTGCCAGCTATGAGAGTGGAAGCGTCGAGAGACGGCGGGAAGGAAAGGAAGCCACAAGCCTGCTGCTGGGAGAGGAGCTGCTGAAAGAGGCAGAGCAGAAACTGGACAGCTTGTTACAGGAGGCAGCGAAGAGTCCACTGCTGGGAGACCGTGCAGAAGACGGCGCGGAAGAAATGGCGTCTGACCGCAGGAACCCAGAACCAGGCTCCGCTGCCTGGTGGTACCGAGAGCTGGCCCAGTTTTGCAACCGGCTGGAGACCCGGGTCGTGGAGCAGATTCGGGAGGAACGGATGGAACTGCAGGAGCTGACCGCGGCGGTTCGGGCCTATGAAGGGAGAGCTGCATGCCGAGTGTCAGACAGGACGGCGACGACGCAGACCCCGATGCTGCCACCGGTGGGTGAGTCGAATGATGCCCCGGCCCGCGCAAGTGCCCCGACCCCTGCTGCCACGTCCGCGGTCCCTGAAGAGGCGTCCGGTGCGGCGACGCTGAAGCAGGCCGCAGCCACGCCAGGTGCGGCCCTCCAAGCCCCAGCGGCTGCAGCGATGCCCTGCTCGGCCCACCAAGACCCAGTCCCTGCAGCGATGCCCTGCCCGGCCCGCCAGGACCAGGCCGCCGCCATACAGGGCGCGGCCCGCCAAGCCCAGACTGCTGCAGCGACGTCCAGCCCAGCCTGCACAGAGCCCCCTGCAACAGCGACACTGATCCAGGCCGCCGCCATGCCAGGCGCGGCCCGCCAAGACCAGGCCGCCGCCATCCCGGGCGCGGCCCGCCAAGACCAGGCCGCCGCCATACAGGGCGCGGCCCGCCAAGACCAGGCCGCCGCCATGCCAGGCGCGGCCCGCCAAGAAAAGACTACCTCAGCATTTACCCCGGCCTGTAAGGCCAGAGCAGACACCGCTCCCCGGTCCACAGAGGTCCCTGATCGGCAGCCCACGGTGGGTGAAGACCCTGCATATTGGCAGATGAAGGCTGACCTGGAGGCCAAATTTCCACAATGGCTGGTGAGCCAGTACATACCCCCTCCGCATACCCCAAAGAGTCTCCTGCTAACTCCTGCAGCAGCTACACCAAGGAGTCCCTCACCTGGGCCGGCCGAAGAGCAGCCATCCCCGGCACTGCCACAGCTGGAGTGCCAGGAAGAACTAAGGGGGAGAGGAGGCCAGGAAGCAGAAGGGTTGACTCCGACTCCAGTGCCACCAGTAGCAGATGTGTATTCAGAGCCGGAAATGCTGCCATACTCCCGCTGGGACGAGGAGGACCTGACCCCCTCTGCAGAAGAAGAGCTGCCTAAGAGCTTCACCTGGGAGCCCACAGGCATGGATCCAGCCCGCAAGACACGGCGCAGAAGAACACAGTTTGCTCCAGCACCACAGTCTCCTGAACAGAGAGCAGTCACCGCCAGAGACCTAAAGGAGAAGCGTTTGTTGAGAGAGTCCAAAGCCCAGGCTAGAGGACCCCTGTGTTATGGCGTAGTGGAAGATTTCAACTTGAAAAGCGGCTATGGCTTCATTGTAGCACCAGGAATAAAAGAAGGGATATTTGTAAACCGCAGAGATGTGAACGCTCATCTGCCAAGAGGACACCCTTGCAGAAATCTAAAGATGGGAGATTCCGTTCAGTTCACCCTGCATCAAGGCGAACGAGGACTGTATGCTTTGGGCGTAACGCTATGTCCCAACAAACCTTACAGCCATCCCCTGCAACAAGAAAGACAAGAAAGACAAGAAAGACAAGAAAGACAAGAAAGACAAGAAAGACAAGAAAGACAAGAAAGACAAGAAAGACAAGAAAGACAAGAAAGACAAGATAGAGATAAAGAACCAGATGTAGAAACAGATGAAGACCAAGAACGGAAAGATAAAGATCCTACAGATGAAGACAGAGACAAAGAGCAGGAAAGTCACAGGTGCCAGTGCCCAACGTGCCCTCGCCCTAGTGAAAAAGAGGAGTAAAGTAAAGTACAGAAAAGAAGTACAGAAGTTAAAGTTTTGAAAGTTTTGTTTGCAACGTTTTAAAGTTCAAGAATGTGCCCACATAAACTGATGTGAGAAATAAACTTAAGGCTATGAACTTGCTATAGCCACAAACTCTCGCAGTGTAAATAGTTACACCAGTGGCACCACCACCAGGGCCAGCCTGTTTAGGGGCTTGGCTCGTCTGCAACCAGGGGGGCCCGTCCGTAGAAAAGGGCCTTGGCTCACCTGCGACCAGAGAGCACGCCTGTTTATGGGGCCTTGGCTCACCACCACAAAGAGGGTACCTGGTCAGCACCAACTGTGGAGGCCGCCTCTGCATCCTGCCAGAAGAGGCTGAAGGCGCGGATCCACCAGGCCAGGTATACCCTGAAACCACCAGCCCATGAAAGCCGCCTCTACATCCTGCCAGAAGTGGCTGAAGCCGCGGCCAACGGGAGAGGAAGATTGGAGGAAAGGTCTGGGGAAACGGATGGCCCAGACCTGGTTACCAACAGGACCGGTGACCTGCCTCCTGAGAGGGTTTTGGGTGGGTTAACGGACTTGTGGGTGGAGGGTGGTGATGTCTGATACCTGGTGGTTTTAAAAATGTTTTACATGTTTTAATGTTTTATGCATTTTAAAATGTTGTCTTGCAGCCCGAGGACGTGCTGGTGATAACTAAGGGGGAATGTGGCGCCCCTGACCTGGTCAGGCACCACTGAGTACTGCACCCATGCTGGGGACAGTACAATACAGGTAATCCAGATGGCTGACAGGGGTGTGGAACACAGGCGCATAGTGATCAGGTCTCACACATGTACCCATGAGAGGACCCCTGGGGATCCCAGGAGGGGGCAAAGCCTATACCTCCACTGGAATAGTGGCAGGGGGTTAAAAAGCCTCCATCTCCTCTCAAGGGGTGTGGTGGAGAGTCTGGTTGCTAGGTGGCGTAGGCAAGAACAGGAGAGGAGGAGCAGTGAGTCAGTTAGAAGGAGAACTCCAGAGGGCTCAGTGAGGAGCAGACCTGTGGGGCTGATGCTGTCTAACAGCGCCCGCGCAGTGGCTACAGACGGGGGAGAACGGTCAACTAGAAGTGCTGCCTGAAAGCCAGCTTCAGCTAGAGAGTGCACGGAGTGGGAAGTAAGGAGACTTCTAGAGAGCACCAGGCCCAACCGGGCGGCAGATCCCGAAGCGAGGATAGATTCACCTTTCCCTGCTAAACCTGCCGGTGTGGGGCTCTTACAGCCCACACCACAACAACCAAAAGCCGCAGCCACGTAACCGCAAGTAGGGCCCATAGGTCACAGGAGGCAAGAGGCTGGAGTGGCCTGGCCCGGGGAACAAGCACACGGCAAAACAAGAAGGGGAGAGAGGCTTGGAGCATCTTCCCTGGGTGACCCCCATAGGGACTCAAAGTCGGGGTCACCCCAAACCACCAAGGGCTAAGGAAGGCGAGTTTGTAGTCACCCTCATACAGTCAGCCGGAAGGATACCTGGTTCCCACCTGGTTCATCCCAGCTACGCCCGGGTTACTCACCCTGCCACCTGAAGTGAGTAAAAACCCTGAAAGACACTCTGCCTGTGTGTGGTCATTCTGCGACTTGTGGTACTACAGCTTTACAAAGGGCCCTGGGGCTTGCCTCACTCTCAGGAGGCTACTACACCCGACTGCACCCACCATCAGCCCCAGGTGCCTCCTAATCTGCAGTGGCGGTCCCCTCTGACCGCAAATCTGAGAGTGGCGTCACGATCAACACTGAAGATTCCCTACCTGTGACCAGCACCAGCTACGTGGAGTCCCTGAAGGTATGCACTGATACAACACCTGCGGGGCTTCACACCATTACTGTGATTGGCAGGCAATCCCTGCATATTTAGTGGCTCTGAAAAACAGCTGTGAAACATGCGGGGCGAGGACTCGAGCATGGCGCTTGTGCACCAGGGATACTCGATCGAGCACGCTCTTCCATCACTAGTTATTAGCAAATGTGGTCAGAACTTACCGGTACATGCCATCGGTGGTGCGGATTCCCTCCACTAAGTCTACAGACTCCTGCTCCTGTTAAAGTCACATGTTAAGTAAATGGTGTTAGTATGAGGAACACTGACTGCAGGTAAAGCAAATGTGTGACAAGATATAACTAATACCACCAATATTGAAGGTAAAATCAGATACGTAATTTGGATTATATAGTGTGTGGGATACTTAGAGATTTTAAGTTATTAACGACGAGCGAATAAAATTGTGCCAATTAATGTCAAGTTATTGGGTATTCTGTGACCCAGCAAGATTGAGCTATTTCCATTTTGCTTAGCACAAATAGCCAAAAACGCCGGCTGCTATTTTACACAATACAGAACGTTGCATCATCCAAAGAAGGCTTACAGGACCTAAGGTGGGGCTATGCAGACTTCCCCATAGTGCCTTGCAGCTATTACATCACATGGTATAGTACAGCCAATCAGAAGGAACTATCAGCCAGTATTAAAGTCGTGGCAGGGAGTGCAGCGGCCCTTTGGTGGAGAATCTGGATAGTGACAGGACGTCACAGCTCACAGTTTAGCAATATCAATATTGAAAGCGAATCCCCAGGCTTAATGAATCGGGGACAGTTTTCATTTTATCTGTCCTTTCTGTTACTGAGATATTGGCTTGTAAATTATAGGGCGGTTGTGATGGTGGAATATTGACTGAGGTGTATCATGTGTAGATTCCTATTTTAAGCTTGGTTCACTATCCATTATTTGTATTGCTTGTGTGTACATTGTATTGTCTGTAGGTAATCACCCCCTATAGTGCAAGGTTATAGATTCTTGAACCGCTTCTATCCCTAGGTGTAGGGGGTTGGTGGGCGTGGAATCCACCTACTGTAAACTCTGTTTACCTGGGGGATTTGTCAGTCTGTTTGAGAACTTGAAGAGAGAAGGAAGAAGATTGCACCTCTGAGGGAAAAGCTGCGGCTCCTCACAGAGACCTGGACACTTATTGCCTATTGGATTATATTCGTGTTTCTGGATTCATTTTACCCTCTGTGTGGTGGATTATGTTATGGACCATTTGATTTGCTTGGAATAAATGCTTATTGGATTGTTCATCCCTCACTGTTGATTGTGTGATATGGGAGAAGGACCCGGTCACAGCACCTAATATGCTAATTACCCTTTCAATCAAGGAGGCTTTAGCAGTGATGTTTACTTGTTCCCTTGTATGATGTTGCCCAATAGAGTTAAGACAAAATACATGTGTTGTAAAGAGAAAACAATACTAGTGATGAGCGAGCACTAACCATGCAATTAGAGAGTCGGACGGGCTCGACTTGTGTACAGAGTATAATGGAAAGCAATGGGGGAATCCAGCATCTTTACAGAAGATCTTCGGGAAAAATGTTCGAGTTTCCCATCAACTTCCATTATACTCAGTACATGAGTTGAGTCCGTCTGAGCATCCTATTACTAGTTACAGGCAGGACACACAACGACAGTAAAAACAGTCAGTTGAGCATTTCACGGTAAATAATAAGATATTACAAGCTGGGGCCGGAAAACCACACGTACTCCCAACTATCACAGACTATGAGTATGAAACAAAACAATACAACTGGTACGCTAAGCTACAACCTAACTGGCCTCCGCTAACAGGGAGTTATGGATGCCGTATGGATGCCGCGCTCTTGTTGATGAGGCCTATGCTGTTGAGGAGGGCAATTGGATCAAATACTTGATTATCCTCTTGACAAGGGATTGTGAGAAAATATGTCGATTTGCCTTACATAATTCAGGTTTCAGATCATACACAACACAGATTTGAAGATGACCACCTTCTCCTGTTCTCCACACCTTGCCTGGAATGCAAGGAATGTCCAGATGTAAGAAGACCACCAAATAAGGAAAAGACCCACTGGCCAAGCTAGAAGACCAACCCACAGATCAGATGACACCATGGATTCATCCACTGATGTCTGACCCGCCCATCAGCATCAACACGGATCTCCCCATTGGCTAGCCCATGAACTGTCCCACTAAATAACAGAGGTCGCATGGTCTTTCGTGTTCTGTTTGGTGCCATCTTTACTGTGATCAAGAAGAGATTTCACATCCGACTGACAATTTCTTTACGCATGCACTTGATCCACACCAATTAGGCCAGGCAGTAGGCAACAAGTGATCTCTGGTTGAGTTCACCCTAATAATGCTACACCCTACAGAACTATGGTACCATTGAGGGGGAATCAGTCCAACTACTAGGGTTTCAGTCCAGATGTCGGTGCGCATTTCTCCAAGTGGGCCAAGGAACTCCTCCTCCATCGCGGACCTGGTCTTCCTTCTGACCCCTAGGTTGTGCTTCACTCGCCTTGGGGGTATCTTCTACTCGGTTCAGTATTCACACCACTGAACTCAGGGGTCACTCATGGTCCTGCTGCGATAAGGTTCTCACACCGGTCCTGTAATTCTTCCGACACCGCAGTTCTCCAAGCTTTTCCAACCGGACGGCTTCTTTCCTCTACACGTCCTGCGATACACACACACACACACACACACACACACACACACACACACACTCTTCTCCACCTATGGAACTCCCACTGATCCTCTCTTTTTCCTGCTCTTTATAGCCAGACTAAAGCAAGAATTCAGCTATATAGGGTAGGAAACAAGAAGCGCCAACTCAGCCAGCTAATCCATGGGGACTGGAACGGGGGTACTGTCTCTTAAAGGTAAACTGCACCTCACTTGTAGGAATAACCCCCTACACATGGAAAAGGGAGATGCAATTAGTTATAACTTTTACCTTCTGTTCTTTTATAGTACATTTCGAGTATATTTCGGTTGTTCGTTAACCTTTTATTAGTTGCGTGGGATCCATTGGCCCCCAAGCGAGTTTGTTTTCATCATATCTCTGTCCATTTTGAAAGCTTCCTAGCTTGGACGCCCATGCCTCCACGGTGCATCCTGAGATATTACGTCGTCTACATGTGCCAACGGACAGCGAGCACTTTTTTGGTGCGACTAACTGAAGCCTTTTAACAAGTTGTACTAAAAGTAGCTTCAGACATTTATGGTAGATATAGAAAGCAACATAAAAAGTTGATAATACAGTCAGTGACACAAGACTGGTGGTCTTCCAGAAGACATTGCCCTTGCACGCATTAGCTCTGATTTTCCAGAGAATACTAGGTTTGGTATGGAGCACAGGCCTAAAGAGGTAAGTTCCTGCACAGGAGGCTTCAGATCATCCGCTTCTTCTGTGCCATCCTTGTAAACCTGTGAGGCCACAACTATGAAGAGGAGGCTGTACACTGCCTGAAAACTGTGGTAATAGTGAGGTGGAGGGGGGAGGGGGAGAGGGAGAGGGAGAGAACGGACTGCGCTATTCTCCATAGCGGTGGATTGCGCTGAACGCAAGTGTGAAAGCGCCCTTTGGCTGATGCAGATGCTGACGCCGAGGATGATGCTGACGCCGAGGCAGAAGCCGACGCCGAGGCTGATGCTGATGCCGAGGCAGAAGCCGATGCCGAGGCCACTGCCGCCGAGGCAGACGCCGCTGACGCCGATGCAGACACTGAGGCTGTTGATGATGCTGAAGCGTCGTTCTGCACAGCAGAAGCAATCGGAGTGTATCAAACTTCAAGTCCCCTTAGGGAACTAGTAAACACCAGAAAAAAATGTAAAAAAAAATAATGAAAAAAATAAAAAAAGTTCAAATCACATCCCTTTTGCCAGTGCTGAAAATAAAACAATTTAAAAAAACAAAAAAAAAAAACAAACACATTTGATGTTGCTGCATTCAGAAATGCCCGATCTATCAAAATATAAAATCAATTCATCTGATTGGTAAAGGGCAAAGAACAAATCAAAACGCCAAAATTACGGGTTTTTTTGTTCACACAACATTGCAATAATAAACACCATCTATCCAAACGTGGTATAATTAAAAACATCAGCAAAAGACACGAAAAATAAGCCATCACTGAGCCCCAGATCCCGGAAAACGAGAGCGCTACGGGGTTCAGAAAATGGTGACAAAAGAGCTATTCTTTTTTTGACAAATTTCTAAATTTATTTCACCCCTTACATAAAAATAAAAGCATACATGTTTGGTGTCTAGGAACTCGCACTGACCTGAGAAATCATACTGACGCGTCAGTTTTACCATATACTGAACACTGAGAATATAAAGAAATAAACAATTGTGGAATTGCACTTTTTTTTGCAATTTCACCGCACTTGGGACTTTTTTCCTGTTTTACAGTACAATATAGGACAGAATGAATGGTGTCATTCAAAAGTAGAATTCTTCCTGCAAAAAACAAGCCCTCATATGGGAATATTGATGGAAAAAAAGAGAATTTTGTTTACTTACCGTAAATTCTTTTTCTTATAGTTCCGTATTGGGAGACCCAGACCATGGTGTTTAGCTTCTGCCTCCGGAGGACACACAAAGTACTACACTTAAAAGTGTAGCTCCTCCCTCTGAGCTTATACACCCCCTGGAGAACCAGATCTAGCCAGTTTAGTGCAAAAGCTGAAGGAGAATAGCCACCCACAAGTAAAACAGAGCAAGAACCGGAACAACCGGAGACTCTGTCCACGACAACAGCCGGTGATAACACACGGAACAAGAAATTGCCAACAGGCAACAGGGAGGGAGCTGGGTCTCCCAATACGGAACTATAAGAAAAAGAATTTACGGTAAGTAAACAAAATTCTCTTCTTTATCGTTCCTTTGGGAGACCCAGACCATGGGACGTCTCAAAGCAGTCCATGGGTGGGAAATAAACAGAAAAACTAAGAAGTAGGCGGAGCCTAACTTCACAAATGGGCGACAGCCGCCTGAAGGATGCGTCTGCCCAAGCTCGCATCTGCCGAAGCATGAGCATGCACTTGGTAGTGCTTCGAGAAGGTATGCAGGCTAGTCCAAGTGGCAGCCTGACAGACTTGTTGAACCGTAGCCTGGTGCCTGAAAGCCCAAGAGGCACCGACAGCTCTGGTCGAATGTGCCTTGATCCCCGGCGGGGGAGGCACCTGAGTACACTGGTAGGCATCCGAAATGGTCGACCTAATCCAACGGGCTAAGGTCGGCTTAGAAGTAGAGAGGCCCTTGCGCCGATCTGCGGTTAGCACAAAAAGAGAAGTGCACCGCCTAAGAGCAGCGGTGCGAGACACATAGATCCGGAGAGCACGCACCAGATCCAGAGTATGCAACGCTTTTTCAAAGCGATGAACAGGAGCCGGACAAAAGGAACGTAGGGTAATGTCCTGGTTAAGGTGGAAAGGAGAGACCACCTTAGGAAGAAAGTCCAGAGTCGGACGGAGAACCACCTTGTCTTGATGAAAAAACAAAAAAGGTGACTCCGAAGAGAGCGCAGCCAAATCAGAGACTCTCCTGAGGGAAGTTATGGCCACCAGAAAGGCCACTTTCTGTGAAAGACGAAACAAAGAAACCTCCCTAAGGGGCTCAAAGGGGGGTTTCTGCAAAACCGTGAGAACCAAATTAAGGTCCCAAGGATCTAAGGGCCGCTGGTAAGGCAGAATGATGTGAGACGCGCCCTGCATGAAGGTGCGGACCTGAGCCAGCTGAGCGAGACGCCGCTGGAACAGCACTGACAGAGCTGAGACTTGTCCCCTGAGAGAGTTGAGGGACAGTCCTAGCTGCAGACCGGACTGTAGAAAGGACAGAAGGGTCGGCAAGGAGAATGGCCAAGGAGGATGGCCGGAAGAGCGACACCAGGAAAGGAAAGTTTTCCAAGTCCTGTGATAGATCTTGGCGGAGGAAGACTTACGGGCCCGAGTCATAGTGGAGATGACTTCCGGAGGAATACCAGAAGCAGTCAAGATCCAGGACTCAAGAGCCACGTCGTCAATTTGAAAGCTGCAGAATTCAGGCGGAAAAACGGACCTTGTGAGAGAAGGTCTGGACGGTCCGGGAGATGCCACGGCATCTCTACGGACAGATGGAGCAGGTCCGGATACCAAGCTCGCCTGGGCCAGTCCGGAGCAATGAGGATGACTCGACGGCCCTCCATTCTGATCTTGCGCAGGACTCTGGGCAAGAGGGCTAGAGGGGGAAACACGTAGGAAAGACGAAACTGGGACCAGTTTTGAACCAGAGCGTCCGCGGCGAATGCCTGAGGATCGTGGGAGCGAGCCACGTAAACGGGAACTTTGTTGTTGTGGCGGGATGCCATTAGGTCCACGTCCGGAGTGCCCCATTTGCGGCAGATTGACTGAAAAACTGCCGGGTGCAGGGACCACTCGCCACTGTCCACGGTTTGTCGGCTCAGATAATCTGCCTCCCAGTTTTCCACGCCTGGGATGTGGACTGCGGATATGGTGGACTTGGAGTCCTCCGCCCATTGAAGGATACGTTGTACCTCCAACATTGCCAGGCGGCTGCATGTCCCGCCTTGGTGATTGATGTAGGCAACCGCTGTCGCGTTGTCTGACTGGACTCGAATGTGCCTGCCCGCCAGCAGATGATGAAAAGCTATGAGAGCCAGAAGCACGGCTCTGGTTTCCAGCACATTGATCGAAAGGGCTGACTCGGACGGAGTCCAAGTGCCCTGCGCTCGGTGGTGGAGACATACCGCTCCCCAGCCGGATAGACTGGCATCCGTGGTGAGGATCACCCAGGACGGGGCCAGAAAGGAGCGCCCCTGAGACAGAGAGAGGGGCCGAAGCCACCACTGAAGAGAGCTCCTGGTCTGTGGCGACAGAGCCACTAACCTGTGCAAGGAGGAAGGCCGCTTGTCCCAACAGCGGAGAATGTCCAGCTGCAGGGGACACAGATGGAACTAGGCAAAGGGAACAGCCTCCATTGACGCCACCATCTGACCCAGCACCTGCATCAGGCGCCTGAGGGAATAGCGGCGGGGCCTCAGCAGAGAGCGCACCGCAAGTTGGAGGGACTGCTGTTTGATCAAGGGCAACTTCACAAGTGCCGGCAGTGTCTCGAACTGCATCCCTAGGTACGTGAGACTCTAGGTCGGAGTCAGAGTGGATTTGGGAAGATTGACAAGCCACCCGAATTGGGCTAGAGTGGCGAGAGTGAGCGAGACACTCCGCTGACAGTCCACGCTGGATGAAGCCTTGACTAGAAGGTCATCCAGGTAAGGGATCACTGCCAACCCCTGTAGGTGCAGGACCGCAATCACTGCTGCCATGACCTTGGTGAATACCCGAGGAGCTGTGGCCAACCCGAAGGGGAGAGCCACGAATTGGAAATGTTCCTCTCCGATTGCAAACCGTAGCTAACGCTGGTGTGAAACTGCAATTGGCACATGCAGATAGGCATCTCTGATGTCGATGGATGCCAGGAAATACCCTTGGGTCATTGAGGCAATGACTGATCGCAGAGACTCCATGCGAAAATGCCGCACCTGAACATGCTTGTTGAGAAGCTTGAGATCCAGGATGGGCCGGAAGGAACAGTCCTTTTTGGGGACTAGGAAGAGATTTGAGTAGAAACCTCTGAACCGTTCCCGGGCGGGAACCGGTACAATTACTCCGTTGGCCTGCAAGGATGCCACGGCCTGAGAGAAGGCGGCGGCCTTGGAGCAGGGGGGAGTTGACAGAAAAAATCTGTTTGGCGGGCTGGAAGAGAATTCTATCCTGTAGCCGTGAGAGATGATGTCCCTCACCCACTGATCGGAGACGTGTTGAAACCACGCGTCGCCAAAGTGGGAGAGCCTGCCACCGACTAAGGACGTTGCTGGCGCTGACAGATAGTCACGAGGAGGCTGCCTTGGCGGCAGCACCTCCTGCGGTCTTTTGTGGACGCGCTTTTGGGCGCCAGCTGGATTTCTGGTCCTTGGCTGAGTTAGTGGACGAGGCCGAGGGCTTAGAGGACGACCAGTTGGAGGAACGAAAGGAACGAAACCTCGACTGATTCCTGCCCTGGACAGGTTTTCTGGTTTTGGTTTGTGGCATGGAAGTACTCTTCCTGCCAGTAGCTTCCTTAATAATTTCATCCAGCTGTTCACCGAACAGCTGGGACCCAGCAAAAGGGAGCCCAGCAAGGTACTTCTTTGAAGAAGCATCTGCCTTCCACTCTCGAAGCCACAATATCCTGCGGATAGTGAGGGAATTAGCCGAAGCCACCGCAGTGCGGTGAGAAGCCTCCAGCATGGCAGACATGGCATAGGATGAAAAAGCTGAAGCTTGGGAAGTTAAGGTAACCATTTCGGGCATAGATTCCCTGGTGAGGGAATGCATCTCCTCTAGAGAAGCAGAGATGGCTTTGAGAGCCCACACTGCTGCAAAAGTCGGAGAGAACGAGGTCCCCGCTGCTTCATATACGGATTTGGCCGGAAGGTCAATCTGGCGGTCAGTGGAATCCTTAAGAGAGGTGCCATCAGCCACAGACAACAGTCCGGGCTGAGAGTCTAGACACCAGGGGTCTACCTTTGGGGGATGAGCCCACTCCTTGACCACCTCAGGTGGAAAGGGAAAGCGGTCATCAGAACCACGCTTTGGGAAGCGTTTGTCAGGACAGGCTCTGGGCTTGGTCACAGCGGCCTGAAAACTGGAGTGGTTAAAGAACACACTCTTTACTCTCTTAGGCGAGGTAAACTGGTGCTTTTCTGCCAGCGAGGGTTGTTCCTCTGATACTGGCGGATTGAGATCCAGTTCAGAATTAATGGACGCAATCAAATCACTAACATCCGAGTCACTTTCGGACAGATCAATGGGGCACATGGAGTTAACTTCCGAGCCCCACCGTAAAGGCATCCTCCTCGTCCTGCGAGTCAGCTCCTGAATCAGAGCCGCGGGACGAGGAAGGAGAGGGAACCCTGCGTCTCTTCATAGAAGGACGGGGTCTGGGACCAGAGGATGAATCCTCTGTGAGCTCCGGTCCTGAGAGAGCCCTAGCAGCAAAGGCACCCTGTGAAAGGGGCTGATGCATGTTCAGCAAAGTCCTGGACAGAAGTCCCATGGAGTCAGCAAAAGACTGGGAGATAGACCTAGAAAAGGATTCTACCCAAGCCGGGGGTTCAGCCACAGGAGCCGGAGCAGCCTGAGAGACCCCTGGGGGTGCGATTCCAGGCTGAGGCACCGCCAGGTTAGAGCAGGCATCACAGTGTGGGAATATGCTCTGCTCAGGCAGCAGGAGCTTACATGCAGTGCATACTGAATACAGCTTTGGAGCCTTGCTCCTCGTGTGAAACATGCTGCTGGAGTGGGGGCTCTGCCAGAGAATGAACCCCAGAGAGTATAATCAGAGGTCCACAACCGGAGACCGGTTGTGGCTTACCAGACCGCTGGAGCGGTGTTGTGTGCCCTCCAGATCCCGAAGCAAGAAGAAAATGGCCACCGGAGCGAAGAGAGGGGGCGGGACTTGCTGGAGGAGCGGGAACTGGAGGGCCATAGAGACCTACAGGGGAGGAGACACACTCTGCAGTGAGGAGTGTCCCTCCCCTTGCTGAACGGCAGCCGGGCGGAGCCGAGCCTGTCCCTTTGCATGAGTGACATGCGAGGGCAGAGAAACCGAAACTAGGCCTCCGGCGAAGCCGGGGCCTAAATTTGAGCAGCGCGGCCGGCGCGCAGGCACCATCGGTGCGGTTCTCAGGCGACAGCCAGAGAACCCGCCGGAAATGTCATAAAAACACATCAGCACACTCTCCCACAACAATAAAGTACAGGGACCCCCAATATATAAACGTCTCAGGTACTTGGCTTGCTGAGACGCAGGGTTCCAAGTCCCTGGGGATGAGTGCTCCGGTCCAGCACGATCCTAAAGGGCTGCGGATGGAGACCGGTCTCCTGCCAAGCATGGAGACCGTGCTGGCTCCCACTTCAAGCCAGAGCCCAGGAAGGATGGTGAAGGAGCGCGGCATGTAAGGCTCCAGCCTTGGAAATCAACCTTAACAACACCGCCGACACAGTGGGGTGAGAAGGGACATGCCGGGAGTCCAGACTTGGACCCGCTTTTCTTCAAACTCTTTCCAAAAATCAGATGAGATGCATGTGTGGCTGTATGCCTCCTGAACACAAAGCGATAAACTGGCTAGATCTGGTTCTCCAGGGGGTGTATAAGCTCAGAGGGAGGAGCTACACTTTTAAGTGTAGTACTTTGTGTGTCCTCCGGAGGCAGAAGCTAAACACCATGGTCTGGGTCTCCCAAAGGAACGATAAAAGAAAATAGAAAAGGTTACGGCTCTTGGAAGAAGGGGAGCAAAAACTAAAATTGGAAAAAATCGCCATGGGGTGAAAGGCTATTGGTTGCCATCAGTTAAAGGGAACCTGTCACCAGATTTGGGGCCTATAAGTTGTGGCCACCACCAGTGGGCTCTTATATACAGGAAATTAGAATGCTGTATATAAGAGCCCAGGCCGCTGTGTGGAACGTAAAAAAGACTTTTTAATACTTGTCTAAACGGTCGCGATGCGGTGGATCTAGACCAATGGGTGTCTCCGTTCTCAAGGCCCGGCGCCTCCTCTTTTGGCCATCTTCGTCCTCCATCTTCTGAAGCCGCGGTGCATGACACGTCCTACGTCATACACAGTCGCCGGCATTGAGGTCCTGCACTTGCACACTTTGATCTACCCTGAGCAGGGCAAATCAAAGTATTGTAGTGCGCACGCATGGAACCGGTGAGTGTGGATGACGTAGGCGCATCATGCACTGCGACTTCAGACGATTGAGGACGAAGATGGCCGAGAGAGGAGGCGCCGGGCCCTTAGAACGGAGACACCCATCTGACTAGATTCACCGCATCGCGATCGTTTAGACAAGTATTATAAAGTGTTTTTCACGTTCTACACAGCGGCCTGGGCTCTTATATACAGTATGTTAGAATGCTCTATATAAGAGCCCACTGGTGGGGGCCGCGGCTTATAGGCCAAAAAACTGGTGACAGGTTCCCTTTACCATCCTGCTATATGTTACGGTCACTTTGATATTACCAAGGCTGATTGCAATAAAATGTTCGAAAGGAGTTGGATGCCGGCCCTCGCACCTCACATTGCTATACGTGTCCTTGCGGGGAATTTGGAGGGATTATTACAGCATTCGTAAATAAGTATTCTAGTTATTAATACTCATGACTAGAGTAACCATACCTTGCCACAGAGACTGCAGCTGATACCGTCCACAGTTGTCTTCATGTGACTCATCTGAAGATCCTCAGTTTCTTCAATTATCCATGTAAAGAACAAAAAATTACAAAAATGTCCAAAGTCATTAAAGAGACATGATAAGAGTAGTGTGGTTTGGAGGAGCAGGTAGCGTGGTCAGTAGAAAGCCAGAGGTCATTATACGGTAACAGCAGTATGGTTTGGAGGAGAAGGTAGTGTGGTCAGTAGCTAGCCAGAGGTCAGTACAAGGTAACAGCAGTGTGGTTTAGAGGAGGAAAAGGTAGTGTGGTCAGTAGAAAGCCAGAGGTCAGTACAAGGTAACAGCAGTGTGGTTTGGAGGAGGAGCAGGTAGCGTGGTCAGTAGATAGCCAGAGGTCAGTAGACGGTAACAGCAGTGTGGTTTGGAGGAGGAGCAGGTCGTGTGGTCAGTAGATAGCCAAAGGTCAGTAGATGGTAACAGCAGTGTGGTTTGGAGGAGGAGCAGGTAGTGTGGTCAGTAGATAGCCGATAGCCAGAGGTCGGTACATGGTAACAGCAGTGTGGTTTGGAGGAGGAGCAGGTCGTGTGGTCAGTAGATAGCCAGAGGTCGGTACATGGTAACAGCAGTGTGGTTTGGAGGAGGAGCAGGTAGTGTGGTCAGTAGATAGCCGATAGCCAGAGGTCGGTACATGGTAAGTGTATTTCAGTATGGATGATGATCAGGTAGCAGGAGACAGAGCTAGGCTAGAGTCTGGAAGCTCAATAATCTCGCAAGGAAGGATGTTTACTGGGATGTTCAAATCAGAAAACTCAGCGTGGAGCCAATCGGGAATAACACAGGTAATGGTACCTGAATTAGCAAGGAGCTACTATCTGGAGCACAGGAGTTGCTGGGGTTGAGTCCTGACATATTTAGCCACCAGCTTCTTTCTTATATGCAGAGTGCAGCAGATATGGTATGCCAGATGGTGATCCAGACTTACCTGCGATGACTCCTGAGGGAAAATATCTCCTCCTCATGTCATCCATTTCCAGGTCTCTGATGGTTTCCTCATTGTGTTCATTGAGAACTCTATAAGCCATACCCTTCCCAGTGTCGTCCCAGTGGCTGATAAGATCACACAGTTCCTCCATCTTCTCCTCGGAGGACGTCTTTTCCATCAGATTATTGTACTGTTCCTCAGTCAGTAGATCTTGGTCCAAGAGATCAAGTAGAATCAGATCTACATTTGTTACACTTGTAATAAGGTCATCTCGGTAATAGTCTATAAGGTTTGTAATATCTGTTGTATGATATTAAATATTAAAGACACATTATCAGTGCAAGTCTCGGGAGGTTTCTTATATTTTCTGCAGAAGAATTTCACATTTTTCAGCTACTTAATGTGTGAGGTCTTAAAACAAACCTTAAGGCTCTGTGTGCACTAGAAAAGTGATTTTTCTCAAAAAAATGTCTTGAGAAACTTCTGGGAGTTGAAGATTACTGCACCTGTGGTAAGAAACCGTGGCAAAACTGCGGGAAAAATGCATGCGTTTTTCCCGCGGTTTTGCTGCGGTTTTTCCACAGGTTGGTCCCTGCGGTTTTTTTATAATGTAACTGCAATAAATAATATAGATAATCGATAGACAGACAGATAATGGATAGAGGGAAAGATGGATAGATGAATAGATAGATGAGAAAGACATATATAATGTCCCACCCCCCTGCATATTCTAAGCTGGCACCCTTTAGTGACTTTCATGTGGCACTAAAGGGTGCCTAGCCAAGTATTAAGCCATAAAATAAATAAAAAAAACAAAACAAAAAACACATGAGGTCCCCCCATCTTTTGTAGCCAGCTAGGGTAAAGCAGATGGCTGCAGCCTGCAAACCACAGTTGGCAGCTTCACCTTGGCTGGTAATCCAAAACATAGGGCACCCCACGCTGTTATTTTACATTAAATAAATAATTTAAAACAAAAAACCTGGGGTCCCCCCCAAAATGGATCACCAGCCAAGGTAAAGCGGACAGCTGTGGTCTGGTATTCTCAGACTAGGGAGGTCCACTGTTATTGGACACTCCCCAGCCTAAAAATAGCAGGCCACAGCCGCCCCAGAAGTGGCGCATCTATTAGACGTGCCAATCCTGGCGCTTTGCCCCAACTCATCCCGTTGCCCTGGTGCGGTGACAATCGAGGTAATATATGGGGTTGATGCCAGATGTGTAATGTCACCTGGCATCAAGCCCTGGGGTTCGTGATGTCAGGCCTCTATCAGATACCCGACATCACCAACCCAGTCAGTAATAAAAAAGAAAAAAAAAAAAGACAACAAAAGTTTTATTTGAAAAAACACTCCCCACATTCCCTCTTTCACCAATTTATTGAAAAGAACAATCAATTCCACGTCCGGCGTAATCCAATAAGGAAGGGGGGTCCCACGGCGATCCATACCACAGTCACTGTCCCAGTCCATGAAGAACAGAATGTTCCCCATTGGCTGGGAGAGCAATGCAGTGACCTGAGCTAACATCAATAGCCCAGGTCACTGCAGGGGATGACTAGCGCTGCTGTCAGGAGGATAGATGAGATCATTACCTGCTGTGATCATCTCCTGCAGTTCTGCCATCAGCGCTGTCACTGACTTCTATGCCCGCCGCGTTCTCAGCAGTATCGAGAGAGCCAGTGACGTCACCGCTAGTGACAGTCTCAGGCCGCTCGAGAGACGGGCATACACAGCAGTGACCGCGGTGACGTCAGGAGGCAGGAGATTGTCACAGCAGGTAATGATCTCTTCTCACCTCTTGACAGCAGCGCCCGTCATCCCCGCGGCTGCACGCACTGCTGTGTGTCAGTGTCTGCCTGCGCTGCAGCGTGACAAGCTGCTGACACTGCGGGCAGACACTGACACCCTGCAGTGCAGGCAGCGGCGGGGCTGCAGCGAGACACAGACTGCACTGGCACCTGGAGGTCACATGTAAGTGCTTCTGTGTGGCGTCCAGGGAGTGTGACGTGTGTGTTTACTCTGCTCCGCTTCCTCTTCTGTCATAATGACATCACTTCCTGCAAAACCGCAGGCAGCGATGTACATTACTGCAGGTAAATCGCGGCTATACTGCACATCATTTGCTACCTGCGGTATACCCCCGGTATTTCGCGATTACATTACAGTAAAGGGAGTGAAATACCGGGGGTATACCGCAGGTACCTGCGGAAAAGTAGTGACATGCACATTTTCTCAAGAAATTTTGTGTGCGCACAGCTATTTTTTTTCCCATAGGTTTTTGCTAAATGTCTGCAGAAAGATTTCAAACATTTCTCAAGAAATTTCCGCAGCAAAACCGCGGGTAAAAACGGCCTAGTGCGCACAGGGCCTAACTATCAAAGTCATCTTACTTCTTTAAAGAATTTGTCACACCCAAAACGAAAATTAAACCAGGTCACAGGGACACGGCGGGAGGCGATACATAGGATAATGGGAGTGTGGAGGCAGCGATATCTTCCGGGAAGCGTCCTCCCCATAGCCTGGAAGAGCGAATTTACATACATGGATAAAATAGGATTTGTCCACAACAAGGCCTCTGAGATGAGGCATGAAGTCATGACAGATTCCTTTTAAAAATGTCCTTAGCCACAAACATTTTAGCTTCGCTGAAAAGACGCGTTTTAAGAGTGCTCCACACTGGAAATCATGAATGAGACCCAAAATGTGGAAATCTGTGTGTAGAATTTAGAAATACCACAGCTCGAGAACAATTTCCCAGAAAATAAAACAGGATCTTATATTATTTTTTGCTCCAAGAATATATGCTAGGGCTTATTTTTGGGGTAGGTCTTATTTTTGGAGGAAACATGGCTATTCCCTATGTACTGCTAAGTTTATAAGTTTACCCAACAAAGAAGACAGAACCCCCCCCCCCACCCCCTCAGGAGAATCGCACTTACCAAATCCCGAACATGTAGCGTTGGCAAGTGAACTGGCTCACACACACAGGTGTGCATCGCTGTCAGGTCCCCCTGCGTTCCACAGTGGTCGCTCCCCCTGCTGACCAGAACGGAGTGATATTGCGACCCGATGTGTGTGTGTGTGGGTGTGAGTGGTCTGACAAGTCACCTGACAGCAACGTAGGTCTCTGTAGGAGAGCCCATTCGCCGTTGGCAGTTGCCGGCTGTAGTGAGTGCAGGATTTTTTGGGGGGGCTGTCCGCTTTCATTTAAGGCTGCCGTCTCACCGTCGGGGCCGCCGTCTCACCGTCGGGGCCGCCGTCTCACCGTCGGGGCCGCCGTCTCACCACCTGCTGGTCAGGAGCAGGGCAAGGAATGTGGCCCAGATATGCTCACCATCAGATGTAACTCTGGGATTAGGGATAGCTGGGGTTCCCTAGCCTGAGAGCCAGTTTAGGAGCCCCTGTCCCCTGCTCTCCATTTACAGGATTACAAAAAATGTATATGACTCGCCCACCCCAGGGCTATGGGACACCCGGTGCCGGGCCGGACTAGTCCGGTGGTAGTCAGTGGTGGCTGGGCCCGGCTCCGTGGCCCTGGTGGGTGTCAGTTGAATATGTGGCTGATGAGTTAAAGTTAATGTTCGTGACGCCACCTGTGGTATGCGGCTATTAAGCCGCCGCTGCTATGGGAGAACTCCGGGGTGATGTTATGGCAGCTATGATGGTACTGCTCCCCACAGGTGGAGCGATGCCCCGGGATACCGTTGGTGCCCGTGAAAGTCTATGGTGTTGTGTGGCTAACACGGTGCAGGGCCGACAGGCGAGGAAAGAACCAGGCACAAACAACAGTCTCTTTACCTTCTCCTCTTTTACTCTGGGAACAGTCCAGTCCTGGGAGACCGTTACAGGTGGTGATGGGGATCCGGTCGGCCTGGAAGTACTTGGGATGATCTTTCTGGCCAGCTGAGTATGAGGCCTACTCCTGTACTTTGCTTTGTGATGATAGGACCCTGCCTCTCTGAATCCAGCAATGGCCCTCTTCGCTGCTGGGACCAATAGCACGTCCCTTCTTTCTGTAGGTGGCTGCGCAGACCCTCTCTCTGGTGCTTCTCCGCTGGAGTCCACACCGGGCCCTGATGCTACAGCTGTACCTTGGATGTTTCTGGGCCAGGGGCTTGCAGCTCTCCTGCCCTTCGGACTCGGCTACCAGGGACGGATTTTATACCCTGGCAACCACAGACTCCGATGTCTGAGTCTCTCTGCTGCCTCTCAGCTATTCCTGCTTCTCTGGGCCAAGCTGCTCCAGCTCCAGGCCCCAGATTCACAGGACAGCTCACTCGCGTCTGTTCACTTCCACTACTCCCTTCAGACAGACTCCACTTCCTCCCTCTGGTCAGGTAGAGGAAGGCTCCCTGGAATTCCAGGTTCAGAGCTCCCCCTGCTGGCCGGAGGGAGAACTGTGTTGGGTGTTAAACCTGCTGGCCAATGGATCTCCCAATTACCTCCAGGCTCAGCATTAACCCTTTGGGAGGGCAATGCTGTTGTGGCGACCAGGTCCTAGGGCGCCACACTCCCCCTTAGTTAAATTCAGTACTCCCGGACTGTGGAAACAACACATAACATGTCATACATTTCATCCCAATATGGGAGGCACATTCTCTTTGTACCATCTTTTTTCTTTACGAGCACTAGTGGAGCTGCCCAGGGGCTACAACTATCTCTGATAACCCCAGCCTCCTTCATTTCCCGTAACATTTCTTTGGCACGCTGATACTGTGCGGGGGGTACAGGGCGGTATCTCTCTTTAACGGGAGGATGATCACCCGTGGGGATTTGATGTTTAACCCCTTTCACCTGCCCAAAATCTAGGGGGTGTTTGCTGAAGACCCGCTCGTACTCCTGTACCACCCGGTAAACCCCATGCTTTTGGTGTGAGGGGGTGGAGTCGGTGCCCACATGTAAGTTTTGGCACCAGTCTTCCAGCTGCCCCTTGGAGCCATTGTCTTCCGCCTGGTCGGACGGGATCAAGGGTTCCACTGCTTTGATGGTGTTGTTGCTGACAGTGTACAATTTTGCTACAGTGGCGTACCGGGGCAATTTGGCTTCCTCCTCCCCACAATTCAGGACACGGATGGGCACTCTCCCCTTGCGGACGTCTGCTACCCCTCTGGCTATCAGGACTCCAGGCCTGCTGTCTGAATACACCGGTTCTACCAAGGCATGGTAATCCTGACCCTTGAGGCCTATTGCTGCCCGACACCATATCAACATTTCACTTCTTGGGGGTATTGCAATGGGGAGGGGGTCACTTACCCTCACACTGCCAATTTCTCCTCCGGCCAGCTCTACCTGCTGCCTCCTCATCAGGGCTCTGATCTCCCTCTGTAGGGCACGCTGCTGCCCGGAGCTGGCAGTTTCAGACGCCTGTTGCAACAAAATTATCACTTCGGCAACACAATTTTCTATCACATTTGTACCAATGGTTACCAATGGGTCAGATTCTTTGCGATCAATATCTACAATTATCATCCCCTGACATGGCAATTCTACCCGCCCCACTTTAATGGTTACTTCTTTGTACCCAATTTGAGGTAAGGGCTGACCATTACTGGCCACAATTGTTAAATCATCATCTGGGCCATGGTCAATGTCTGAATCAGCCCAATATCTTTTGTACAGTTTGTAGGGGATGGTTGTTACCTGGGACCCCGTATCCAGGAGGGCATTCAAAGGGATCCCATCCAGCACAATAGGAAGGACCGGTCGTCCTCCCACATACTTGCTGCGGCTGGGTGTTGAGCCGGGCTTCCTTACACCTGGGGGTCGGCTCCTGGCCCCAGGCTCGGCCCATTTAAAGGACAGTATCGTGCAATGTGGCCCGCCTGGCTGCAGCGGCGGCAGATCGGTTGTCCCGTTGAATCATACCGGTCTGTGTCTCTGCCTCGGGTCGGCGGAACCCTCCTCTGTCGCATCCATGGGACGTCATCTGGGCTGGAGGCCAACTCGATTCTTGCAGGCGATGGGGTCACTTGTAGAGACTGCACGGTCTTGGCAAGGGCAGCTACAGTCTTGGTCAGCTCCTGGACCTGCTGTCTGAGCTCTGCAGTGGGATCCTTATCCAGGGACTGCGCCTCAGCCCCTGCAGTGGCTCGTGTTGCAGGCACCACCCCGGGGTACGTGATAGCAAGAGGCCGGAGGGGTACTGGGTCATTCGGTGTAGATTCTCTCAGTACCCGGATGGCCTGGTCCTTAAACTTTGCAAAGTCCAGAGCAGGGTTCTGCAGGACCATGATACGCAGCTGGGTCCTGTGGGCATCTGACAGGAGCCCCTCTATGAACTGCTCAGTTAGGAGTTTGTGTTCCTCACGTACACTCTCTGGGTCCACTTGTTTAACCGCTTTCAGGGCCTCTTGCAGGTTTAGGGCATAGTCCCTTATGCTGTCTGTGGCCCGCTGCTTGCACCCAAAGAATCTCATCTTTATCTCTGCTGCGGTGCGGGTGTCAAAAGTACTCTTTAGCTTGGCCAGTATCTGGGTTACTGTCCCTTTATCTGTATCAGGCCAGGACTTCACTTCACGCTGGGCTGCGCCGGCTAGCTGTCCCATTAATATGCCCACCTTCTGGCTCTCAGTCAGCGGATACACCCGGAACAAGCTGTGCAGGCTTTCTCTGAAGTCGCTCAAGGTATGGGACTCCCCGGAGTACTGCGGCAGCCATTCTGCGCCCGGTATGTACGGCATGGTGATCGGCATTACCGGCGCTACAGCGGGGGATGGGGCGACGGCGACAGGGATCGCTTCGGCTGGTGCTGCGGCGTCTCGGGCTATGGCAGCCACCTGCCCTCCCTCTGCGTCGGACATCTTCCTCCCCCTTAGTGAACCTTACCAGGCTCCGTTCACTTTTCAAATTTCCTTCTGGGTCGCGCGGGGTTAACAGCGCTCTGCTCTGATGGCGCGCTCCCTTCGCGCTCTTTGTCAGGCACGCCCCCCTTCTTCCTGCGCTCAGTGAGGCTAATGGCGGCGGCAGTTTTCAAACAGTGAAACACGCAGTAATACAGTCTTTAAAGCGCAATTCTTCAGGCGCACAGTACCCGGTGTGACCGGGCACGAAATCCTGTTCGTGACGCCAAAGTTGACTCGCCCACCCCAGGGCTATGGGACACCCGGTGCCGGGCCGGACTAGTCCGGTGGTAGTCAGTGGTGGCTGGGCCCGGCTCCGTGGCCCTGGTGGGTGTCAGTTGAATATGTGGCTGATGAGTTAAAGTTAATGTTCGTGACGCCACCTGTGGTATGCGGCTATTAAGCCGCCGCTGCTATGGGAGAACTCCGGGGTGATGTTATGGCAGCTATGATGGTACTGCTCCCCACAGGTGGAGCGATGCCCCGGGATACCGTTGGTGCCCGTGAAAGTCTATGGTGTTGTGTGGCTAACACGGTGCAGGGCCGACAGGCGAGGAAAGAACCAGGCACAAACAACAGTCTCTTTACCTTCTCCTCTTTTACTCTGGGAACAGTCCAGTCCTGGGAGACCGTTACAGGTGGTGATGGGGATCCGGTCGGCCTGGAAGTACTTGGGATGATCTTTCTGGCCAGCTGAGTATGAGGCCTACTCCTGTACTTTGCTTTGTGATGATAGGACCCTGCCTCTCTGAATCCAGCAATGGCCCTCTTCGCTGCTGGGACCAATAGCACGTCCCTTCTTTCTGTAGGTGGCTGCGCAGACCCTCTCTCTGGTGCTTCTCCGCTGGAGTCCACACCGGGCCCTGATGCTACAGCTGTACCTTGGATGTTTCTGGGCCAGGGGCTTGCAGCTCTCCTGCCCTTCGGACTCGGCTACCAGGGACGGATTTTATACCCTGGCAACCACAGACTCCGATGTCTGAGTCTCTCTGCTGCCTCTCAGCTATTCCTGCTTCTCTGGGCCAAGCTGCTCCAGCTCCAGGCCCCAGATTCACAGGACAGCTCACTCGCGTCTGTTCACTTCCACTACTCCCTTCAGACAGACTCCACTTCCTCCCTCTGGTCAGGTAGAGGAAGGCTCCCTGGAATTCCAGGTTCAGAGCTCCCCCTGCTGGCCGGAGGGAGAACTGTGTTGGGTGTTAAACCTGCTGGCCAATGGATCTCCCAATTACCTCCAGGCTCAGCATTAACCCTTTGGGAGGGCAATGCTGTTGTGGCGACCAGGTCCTAGGGCGCCACATATATGTAAGACACCTGTCTCAGCTAGGCCAAGCTCCACACCCTTCCTCTGTGGCTGCTGCCTTTTGTTGTGCTCCACATTGGATTTCATAAGTGGCATGGAATGTCTCTCTGACTTCATCTCCTTAGGCTTTTTTAAGGTCAGTTTATACAGATTCCTGTGTCTTGACATTAAACTAGATGTGTTTGTACTCTGATTTTACTCTGTTCCTGTTAATTTCTGATGTGCCGCCCCCGTGTCAGCAGCCGAGCTGCTCGGATCCGGGTTCTCAGTGGCTCGAGGGTCTCTGGACCCGCGAGTCGTGCGGCCACTCAAATGAAGGGGGTATTTAGAAGGGATAGTACAGAGTTCGTAATGCCAGCCGTGATATGTGGTAACCAGGAGTACTACCGCTGCAGTTGGGGAGTATACGGGGATGATGGAATGGGGCAGCCAGGTGTTAGAGCCCTCCACGGGTAGGGGGAATACCTCGAGACTTGGTGGTTGAGGGGGATGCCGTTGGATGCAAGGGGGTCACTATGGTACTCAGCCCATTAAGCAGACACCGCCAACTGGTCAAACAAGTCTCTGGACCCGCTACCGCTGAGGGGAGCTTAGTTTGGGTCCCGTCCCCAATGGTGCTGCCTGGTGATCCGTGACCTGCCTCCTGGCACTAAGTTTAGTTCTCTGGTGGTCCCGGTAGTGTGAAACTTGCCGGGTCCCGCTCCCCACTATGGCTAAGTGTGAGAGCTTGCTCTCAGGGCTCACCCATGGGATTTTCTGGGCCGTTTTGGATTGGAAAGTCCTATCCCCCTCATTGCGCTAATGCCCCGATTTTAGAGCGGGTGGGAATGAATCTTGAAGGCTCCGTTCTCCTCGGGTAAATTATCGGGTTGCCTGAAGCTACTCCCCGACCTAGGGTCCACGTACCCAGTCATGTTCCGGACCGGTGATGGTGCAAGGCCGCCGGCTGTCCTCCTTGACAGATACATGCCCAACTTCTCTAGGCCCAGACCACAGTCTGTCACCTAGATCGTTTCCCGGGAGCCCCGCTTTTTTTTTTTTTACACTCCTAACCTCCCCTCCCCAACTTCCCAGGTGGCCGACTCTATTCCACTCAAGCCATCCACTGGTGTGTTTGGTGGGTGTGGTGCAGGGTGTATCTAGGGTTTGTTTAGCTGATGTAGGCAACACCATATAGTTAGGGACCCAAAACCAAGAAGGATGTGGATATTGCACGGGAGGGCAGATTATATAGTACCTTGTGACGACCCGATAGTCCAGGGGCGTCACACTGACACTTCTGTGAACTCTACACAATAACCCAATGCTTTTCCAGAAGCTTCTGTTCATCTGCTGCCATTTAACCCATTGACTATTGTGGAGACCCATAGTTATGACACTGGTTCGTAGCTTTAAAAAAAAAAAAGCGTTTTAAAATTATCTCTGACATTTTGATCCAAATGTAAGGGACTGTATAGCTGGAATATCCAATAGTGATGCAGACTTACCACAGACGCCTCCTGAAATCCTAAAGTCGCTCATCAAGGAAGCCATAATTTCTTCATTGTATTTCCTGAGCACTGTATACGCCGTATACTTCTCAATGTCCTCCCAGTGTTTGATAATACCGCACAGTTCTCTCATCTTTTCCCGAGATTTCGTCTTTTCCATCACATCATTGTACTGATCCTCCGTCAGCAGATCTTGGTCCCTCAGATCACGTAGAACCGAATCCACATCATTTACGTTTCCTATAAGATCTGCTTTGTGATCGTCTATAAAGGTTATCATATCTGTAGGATGAGGGGAGAATCATCCAAGACGCAATACCAGTCTCGGGATATTTCATACTTTTCAGTTATTGATAAAATGTGTTATGTCTTAAACTCTTAAAGATCTCATTCAGATATTACAAATCACCTTATTTCTTAAAGAAAAACTGTTACCCCCGAGCGACCGCTACAGACAGGAAAGATGGATGAGATCACATGCGCACTGACACGGTGTGTGTGTGTGTGTGTGTGTGTGTGTGTGTGTGTGTGCACTCTCAGCTATGGTAGTGTCAGTGTGAGCAGGGCTGGAGCTTTCATCTATACAGTCCTCCAAAGTGAGCCTTGAGCAGATATTGGGTGTTCTCCGCTACACTGGCGAGAGCGGGAGCCGCACTCCGCTACACTGGCGAGAGCGGGAGCCGCTCTCCGCTACACTGCCAGGAGCGGGAGCCGCTCTCCGCTACACTGCCAGGAGCGGGAGCCGCTCTACGCTACACTGCCAGGAGCGGGAGCCGCTCTCCGCTACACTGCCAGGAGCGGGAGCCGCTCTCCGCTACACTGCCAGGAGCGGGAGCCGCTCTCCGCTACACTGCCAGGAGCGGGAGCCGCTCTCCGCTACACTGCCAGGAGCGGGAGCCGCTCTCCGCTACACTGCCAGGAGCGGGAGCCGCTCTCCGCTACACTGCCAGGAGCGGGAGCCGCTCTCCGCTACACTGACGAGAGCAGGAGTCGCTCCACGCTACACTGAAAGGAGCAGCAGCCGTTCTCTGCCACACTGCCGAGAGCAGGAGCTGTTCTCTCCACTACACTGCTGAGGATAGGAACTGCTGTCTGCTACACTGCTGAGAGCAGACCACAGTGGGGTGAGTTTGGGTGACACATCTTCCATGCTCCCACTCCTTCATAGCACCAACATGACTATGTACATTCCTCTACAATGCTTCAAAATGCCCATGTACAGTACATTGTCTATTGTCAGTGAGCTGCTTATCAGAGGAGGCCTGGTCAGACCACTTGGCACAAAAAGGTCTAGTTTGGACAGGGATAATCTCCAATGTATGTAAAGCCCAATAAATTACATTATTGAAATCTGTGTCGCAGCCTCTACATTATCGTGTTCGAAACCCTGCTGACGTATTCCCTTAAAAAGTAGAGTGTGCTTCTGCAGTGCAAGCAAGTGGTTGTGAGTAAACTTTGAGGTGTCTTACCCACTCGTTTTGGGTTGAGCTCCTAACTACACCTCTTGAACACCTAGTGTATAAATGTAGCTGTGAAAACAGAGTCCCCAGTTTCTTTTTCGTTTCTAAACAGAATCAGTTCTGGAACGTCAGAGGTTATTGGGACTTACCCCTGAGGTATCCGGAGGGATCACTTCTCAGAATCCAGTGCTTCATTTCCAAGTCTCTGATGATTTCCTCATTATGTTCTCTGAGCACTGTATACGCCGTATACTTCCCAGTGTCCTCCCAGTGACTGATAACATCACACAGTTCCTCCATCTTCTCCTCGGAGGACGTCTTTTCCATCACATCATTGATCTGCTCCTCAGTCAGTAGATCTCTCTCCCGGAGACCACGTAGAACTGGATCTACAGCCTTTATCCTTCTAAACAGATCATACTGGTGATAGTCTATAAAGTTTCCATTGTCTGCAGTGTGAGAAGACAAAATCACTACATCTGGAGAGGTTTCTTTATACCGATGACTTCACTAGACTAGATCCTGAAGATATCTGCGCCTAAATGGTATTGACTTGTTGTAGGGTCAGTGAGACTATACTTTTCTATAGATTTTATATAAAAGGAGCCCTTTCACTATTACGTACGGCATTTTCATGCTTTCATAGTGTTAAAGCTTAAAAGGGCTTGTCCACTATTTTTACATTGATGGCCCTATCATTAGGATGGGTCATCAATGTCTGATCGACCGAAGTCTGACACTCCGCACTCCTGCCGATCAGCTGTTCTTGGTGCTGGCGGCTGGAAATGCTCAGTTCCGAAGCTGCGGCATCTTCTGATAGTGGCCGCAGCCGAGTACTGCACATTCACCACCCATAAATCTGAATAGGAGGCGGATGTGCCGTACCAGGCAGCGGCCACTATCCGAAGATGGCACCACAAACAGGTGTTCGGTGGGTGTCCCGGGTATCGCACCCCGGCAGATCAAACATTGATGACCTAACCCAAGCATGGCCTAACAATGGAAATTTTTTCCTGAATGTGGCAATACCCCACACATGACTGTACACTACTGTTTGGCCACACAGTGAGATTTGGAAAAGAGCGCCATTTGATTTTTGGAGCAAAGATTTTCCTAGAATAATTAGCGGACATCATATGCATTGCCTCTAGGTGCCAAAACAGCAGACCTCCCCTCAAGTGACCCCATTTTGGAAATTACATCCCTCAGGGAATACTGCAGAATGAAAAATTGCAAATATGCAATTGCAGTGCCCAATACATTGCAGTGCCCATAGCTTGTGCCCAGCTTCTGCTACTGGAGACACACACTTCATAAATTAAGCGGGCTCTCCTCACTACAAAAATGCCAAACATGTGGACACTAAATGTGGTTTGAGATTGAGAAGAGGGGGCATTTGGATTTGGGAGCGCAGATTTTGCTATATTTCATTTTTGGTGTGTGTGGGGGGGGGGGGGGGCAGCCATAGCGCTTTTCCAGAACCTTTATACTGTCAGTAACGTGGAAGCCCCCCGATATTTCCATTGATAGATGACGGACGCTAGTGGGGACTTTATTCTGTGCTCTATGCTGAGCACTTACATCAGGGTTTCCATCTACATCTCCAAAATATGATTTGGTGAAACCTCCAACTTATAAATTCACTATAATAAGGCAGCAAACTTACTCCGGACTCGGTGGCGGTTCCCATTGGCACCGAGGTGCGGGGCGACGGTAATGAGAGTTTGAGGCTGCGAGTGCGGTTCCAGGTCTCTTTATTTGCCAGGTTATTAAGCGCTGCCCTAGAAGTACCGGTGTTTACCGCGACGGGCTCCAGCCGATCCAGGATCAGTCGGTGGTCACCGCCAGTGCCCATGAAAGCCTTTCTAGCGTGTTGTCCCCCTTTTCCAATCAGGAATCCGGGCTGAGCCTCCAGCTCCAAGCCTCGGGCCCCAAGCAGGTGAAGAAGAGAATTTTTGCCAGAGCTGGCATCCGAGCTAAGCTCCTACCCCAAATATGCCCAAGGTTGACTCCCTATTGTGTCCTGATTGCGCCCACTTCTACCCCAAGTGGTGCCTGCTCTCCAGGTGTGGTTGTCCTAGTGACCGGGAACGTCCCATGCATTATGATGGCTTATCTCCCTTCCTACCCTAGTCCGGAGCCTGTGGGAAAGCACCTTACTGTTTGTGTGTTGAGATGTGGAGACACCGGCAGTTAATCCCGGTCCCAACCCGGAATAGATACTACACCTTAACTGAGGTGTAGTACCCTGTGGCAACTGAAGCCTCAGGGGCGCCACATAAGAGTTCAGCATAGAGCGCAGGATAAATGTGAGCTAAGCCTTTCTCCGATCTTTGGGTTAGAATGAACAAAATCAACAGCAGGTCAAGAATTTGTTTTATTAACTTATCTTTCACGCAGTTCACCATGCGGTATAAGTAATAGGGCAGCTTTATTTCTCCGGTCATTACAGTTAGAATTGTAAAATTAGGCCGAAAGGGAGCCTGTTACTATGAAGCTGAAGCGCAATCTGCGGGCACCATGTTATAGAGCTGGAGGAGCTTAGTAGACTGATATGTAGTTTGGACAGAATCCCCCCAAAAATCACAATATTTGATTTAAACAAATTTTATTAATTTTAATTTGCATTTTATTGCATGAAATAAGTATTTGATCACCAACCAACCCACAAGAATTCTGGTTCCCACAGATGTGTTATTTTTTCTTTAAGAAGCTGCAACTCTGCACTAATTGCCTGTATTATTTTGACCTGTTTGAACTCTTTTCCTGTATAAAAGACATATGTCCACACACTCAATCCATCACACTCCAATCTCTCCACCATGGCCAAGACCAAAGATTTGTCTAAGAACACCAGGGGCAATATTATAGAGCTGCACAAGGCTGTGATAGGCTACATGACAATAGGCAAGCAGCTTGGTGAGAAGGTAACAACTGTTGGTGCAATTATTAGAAAATGGAAGAATCACAAAATGACTGAATCTTACTTGGTTTGGGGTGCCATGAAAGATTTCACCTTGTGGGGTAAGGATGATTCTGAGACAGGTCCGGAATCAGCCCAGAACTACATGGGAGGACCTGGTTAGTGACCCGAAGAGAGAAAGGACTACAGTCACAAAGATTACAGTTAGCAACACACTACGCCATCATTAATTAAACTCCTGCAGGGCACACAAGGTCCCTGTGATCACGCGAGCACATGTCTATGCCTGGTTGAAGTTCACCAATAACCATCTGGATGACGCAGAAGAGGCATGGGAGAAGGTCATGTGGTCCGATGAGACCAAAATAGAACTTTCTTGTATCAACTCTACTCGGCGTGTTTGGAGGAAGGAGGATGAGTACAACCTCAAGAACACCGCCAAACCATGAACACCACCAAACCATGAAGCATGGGGGTGGAAACATCATACATGCAAAGGGGCATGACTGCTGCCCTGTATTGAAGGGAGGATGGATGGGGTCATGTATTGCGAGATTTTGGCCGACAACCTTCTCTAAGTAAGAAAATTGAAGATGGGTCAAGGCTGAGTTATCCAGCATGGCAATGACAAGAAACACATAGCCAGGACAACTAAAGAGTGGCTCCATAAGAAGCATTTCAAGGTCCTAGAGTAGCCTGGCCAGTGTCAAGACCAGAACCCAATAGAAAATTTTTGGAGGAGCTGAAACTCAATGTTGCTCAGTGACAGCCCCGAAACCTAAAAGATCTGGAGAAAATCTGTATGGAGGACTGACCTGAAAGATCTGGAGAAGAGCTATACGGAGGAGTGACCTAAGATCTGGAGAAGATCTGTATGGAGGAGTGACCTGAAAGATCTGGAGAAGATCTGTATGGAGGAGTGACCTGAAAGATCTGGAGAAGATCTGTATGGAGGAGTGACCTGAAAGATCTGGAGAAGATCTATACGGAGGAATGATCTGGAGAAGATCTGTAAGGAGGAGTGACCTGAAAGATCTGGAGAAGATCTATACTGAGGAATGATCTGGAGAAGATCTGTATGGATGGGTGACCTGAAAGATGTGGAGAAGATCTGTATGGAGGAGGGGGTCAAAACTCCTGCTGCAGCTTATGCAAACCTGGTCAAGAACTACTGGAAACGTCCGACCTCTGTGACTGCAAACAAAGGTTTCTACCAAATATTAAGTTCTGTTTTTCTATTGTAACAAATACCGTATTTCATGCAATAAAATGCAAATTTAAAAATCATACAATGTAATTTTATGGGGGGATTTTATCTGTTACAGTTGAAGATACCTACGATGAAAATTAGAGACCTCTTCATTCTTTATAGGTGGAAAAACTTGCAAAATCGTCAGTGTATGAAATTATTTTCCTCACTGTACATGTACAGTGATTCTATATACGGTAATCAGCTTCTTTTTTCAATATAATTGGAACGTGAAATAATGATCCAGACTTACCAGTGAAGCTTCCTGAGGGGTCATTTCTCCTCATCCAGTCCTCCATTTCCAGGTCTCCTATGACTTTCTTATTGTATTTTCTCAGCACTTTATATGCCGTGTACTTCTCAGTGTCCTCCCATTGACTAACAATCTCACACAGTTCTTCCACCTTCTCCTCAGAGGTCGACTTTACATTCACATCATTTGTCTGTTTCGGAGTCAGTAGATCTTGGTCCCGGAGATCATGTAGAACTGGATCAATAACGTTTATATTTCTAATCAGATCTGATCGATGACGGTCTATACAGTTTACCTTGTCTGCATTAGGAGAGGAGACATCCACAAATCACTACATATGTTTGGATGGTCCTAGCATTTCTGCGTATATTCATAGTGCCATAGTTTTTAAGGTTGGAGGTAGACACAAGTTCATGCAGTTCAACCTAAAGCCTAAACATGTTGATCCAGAGCAGCGAGACCCTGGTGTGTGGCTCGCGAGACCCTGGTGTGTGGCTCGCGAGACCCTGGTGTGTGGCTCGCGAGACCCTGGTGTGTGGCTCGCGAGACCCTGGTGTGTGGCTCGCGAGACCCTGGTGTGTGGCTCGCGAGACCCTGGTGTGTGGCTCGCGAGACCCTGGTGTGTGGCTCGCGAGACCCTGGTGTGTGGCTCGCGAGACCCTGGTGTGTGGCTCGCGAGACCCTGGTGTGTGGCTCGCGAGACCCTGGTGTGTGGCTCGCGAGACCCTGGTGTGTGGCTCGCGAGACCCTGGTGTGTGGCTCGCGGCTGTCTGTCAGTTTGTTGCATTAGCACCAGGTCTAACAAACAGCTATGAAAAGCAGATCTCCAGATTGTGCCTTTTATGATCAGATCTGGATGCACATATACTGGTTAAAGGTTGGAGAGATAAATTTAAGGGATTTTCCAAAAAGGTTTAGGTTTCCTTTTTCAGTAGATTTTGGCATAATAATTTCCACAATTGGATTTATTTAAAAAGATGTTCCTATATGTCCCCTGCTATGTACTATGTAATGACAGTGTCTGACTGTACAGGGACATGGTCTGATCATACCATATCTCCTGAGCAGGGGAGGATGCAAAAGAGTATACAGACATTACCGCATGGGATAATAGCTGATTCTTTTTATAAGGTAAAACATTTCCCTGCTTCTTTGTAAAAATATGTTTTACCTAAAAGAAAGAATAAATTTGCGATATATTCGGGGTGGCTGCAAGCTGCTATTTTTAGGCTGGGGAGGGCCCAATATCCATGGGCCTCCCCAGCCTGAGAATACCAGCCCCCAGCTGTCCACTTTATATTGGCCAAGTATGAAAATTAGGGTGAGGGACCATATGCCGTTTTTTAAAATTATTTAAATAATTTTTTAAAAAGCCGGATGAGGTCCCTGGTATTTTGATGCACAGCCAAGATAACGTGCACAGCTGGGGTCTGCAGCCTGTAGCTTTCTATTTTATCTGCGCAGGGTATTAACATACAAGGGACCGTGCCTCATTTTTTCCAATTATTTGTTTATTTTTGCACACCAATTCTGGGAACCAGACTGCCAGTGTGAGGGCAACTAATCACAGACGCTGGCATAGAGTAAGCAGGGAACGCAGGACTGCAACCTATCACAAATGCCGGCACAGAGGGTGGGCGGGGGAAACAGTGTATATTCATGAGGATTAATGAGCGGAAAAGAAGCTGCAACCTTCCCTCCCCTCTCAATTTTGTGCTAATTTTTTGCGGTGTTTGTGAAGCAGGGCATAGTCACCCAGCTAATACTGGCTGGACTTGGTTTATTTTATTATTACATTTTTGGTGAATTGTCAAGTGTATTAAACTATATTGAATATGTATGGTCTTATTATTGGTAGAGTCATCGGCTTATTTCTTTTATCCACTCCATGGTATTGTCATGCAGTGACTACCGGGGTTCTGCCAGGTACAAGGGAACCCCTCCGGCGAGCACCACAACACACAGGGTATACCGAGAGCACAATACAACAGTGGGCCCTGGCCCTAGGGAGGGGGAACGGGGTCACCTCCTCAACTCACCTGAGGCTGTTCCCCAACGTCTCTACATGCGTCCTTCCTCTCGTCGCTGTTCACGTTCCTAGCCCCCGGCTATCCCTGAACTCACCCTGGCTAGTGAGAAGGCCGGTGAGAGCACTAGTCTCACCACCACAATAATACAACACAAGGAAAGGGAGACAGATGGGAAAAATAAACACAAAAGGAAAAAAACACTAAAAATTCCTGCAATGTAGCCAAGCACCACGTCTGCAATTGTCAGGACACCTCAGCTTCTACCAGAGACTGGTTCCTTCCAAAGTGGGTATCTTAGAAATGATAGCAAAGGAGAGTGATCAAAAGGAGCTGCACCTGAGATCAAGGCTACAAAGGGTAGCCAGACAGGAAAGAGTTCTTAACCCCTACAGCACTACAAGAAAGCAGTTACATTTAACCTCTTCGCGAACCATGATGTACATGTGAGTCATGAATTGTGTGAGGTTAATCCCCGCGGCCTGCCGTGGGCAAGCTGATTAAAACAGCTGACATGTGTGCCTACTATTCGCGAGTGGAATCTGACAGCGAGATGCATAGGCATTGTATGTATTTAGTATTGCCGCGTTCGGAAATGCATGATCAAAATATAAAATCAATTAATCTGATTGGAATTTTATTGCCGCTATGCCGTTTACCAAACGCCAAAATTACATTTATTGGTCGCCAAAAATTGTGCGCAAAATGCAATAACAGGCGATCAAAACGTAGCAAATGGTACAGTTAAAAACGTCAGCTCGAGATGCAAAAAATAAGTCATCAATGAGCCCCAAATACTGAAAAAGGAGACCTCTATGGGTTTCAAAAAATTACGCAAAACGTGATTTATTTTTTTTTAACCCCTTAGATAAAAGGAAACCTATTCATATTTGGTGTCTACGAGCTCGCACCGACCTCAGGCATCACATCAAGACATCAGTTTTACCATATAGTGAACATGTTTAATATAATCTACCAAAAACTATTTTTTTTGCAATTTTTCCAGTACACAATATGGCAAAACTTATAGTATTTAAAAGTACAGCTCGTCCCGCAAAAAACAAGCCCTTATATGGCAAGATTGATGGAAAAATAAAAAAAAAAGTAAATGGCTCTCGGAAGAAAGAAAAAAAAAAATGTAAAAAAACAATCGGGGGCGAGTCCTTAACCCCTACAGCACTAAAAGAAAGCAGTTACATTTAAATCTAAGCTGTAGACCTGCACATAAGGCGTTGTGACTTTATGGTCCCAGACTTGCCAGAGAGCTCCCCCAAGCGGGGCACACCCATGACAGGTACGTACCCCAGGAGCCTCCTGAGAGGGGATATCTCCTTATCCAGTCCTTCATTTCTAGGTCTCTGAGGATTTCCATATTGTACTTTCTGAGCACTCTATTAGCATTACACTTCTCATTATCCTTCAAGTAGCTGAGGATATCGCACAGTTCCTCCATCTGCTCCTCGGAGGTGGTATTTTCCATCACATCAGTGCGCTGCTCCGCAGTCAGTAAACCGTGCAGCTCTTCTAGAATTGAACGTATAGCTGTTGTCCTTCTAATTAATGTGGATTGGTGACGGTCTACAAAGTTTACCCTATCTGCAGAGCGAGAGGAGAAATAAGAGAAACATCATTAGATCATACGACTGTAGGATAGTGAGGGACAGGGGGTTCCTATATTGTCCCTCATGCTAGGGGACCCTAGGCTATCCCTAACCTCCAGATTACCCCTGATGGTGGAGATGCCGGAGTCCCGTGCCTTACTATTCTCCTGACCAGAACTAAACTATTTGCCCCCTCACCAGGAAAGGAAAGAGCAGGAGAGTGATGGCAACACAGATTAAGACAGACAAGGAAAAAGCAAAACTCAGACACACTGCAAAGTCACAGGAACAAAGAGTAAGAAACTAAGGAGAAAAGCAAGAGAAGTTAGGCAGCAAGTAAAAGACAACAAGGGTTAACGCCACAATCTCTCACAGCAATAAAGTGTTATAACCAACAGTAAAGGGCACTTTACACACAACGACATCGCTAGCGATGTCGCTTGTGAAAGCACCCGCCCCCGTCGGTTGTGCGTCATGGGCAAATTGCTGTCCATGGCGCACAACATCGCTAGGAACGGTCACACATACTTACCTGCCTAGCGACATCGCTGTTGCCGACGAACCGCCTTCTTTCTAAGGGGCCGGTTCATGCGGCGTCACTAAGCGACCACCCAATAGAAGCGGAGGGGCGGAGATGAGCGGCCGTTACATCCCGCCCACCTCCTTCCTTCCTCATTGCCGGCGACCGCAGGTGCGATATATTTCCTCGTTCCTGCGGTGTCACACATAGCGCTGTATGCTTCCGCAGGAACGACGGACAACATCGTACCTGAAGCAACGATATTTGAGATTAGAATGACGTGTCAGCGATCAGAGATATGGTGAGTATTTTTGATCGTTAACGGTCGTTCCTGTGTTCAACACGCAACGACGTCGCCAACGAGGCTGGATGAGCGTCACGAATTCTGTGACCCCCAACAACATCTCGTTAGCGATGTTGTTGTGTGTAAAGCGGCCTTAAGTCTGGATCACAACATCTCACCAGATCAGTATAGAGAAGCAATGGCTGGCATTATAGGAAGTATCCAGCCAGCAAAAATATGGGGGAGCAAATGTGACTGGCTCCACAACAACATGTGATCAAAGGAGACTAACAAGCAGCCCAGCAGAGATTAACCCTTTCTAGCCTGCCTAAGTACTACAAGTCTGTGGGTTGATTCTGTGTGTGCGGATAACAGACATCACAAAAGTTAGCAGGCAGAGTGCCAGAATCTGTTGTCTCCACAGATCCTGAAGCCATCATGACAGTCGGCAATGTTGGTAGAAACATTGCCTCCTTGCTTTTGGTAACCAAGTCCCATAGACCAGTAAGGGTAGTAATGCCCTGATGGCGGCCCTGCTCCCCTGTGATGTATATACTGCAGCCCCCAGCCCCTCCTGTGATGTATAAACTACTGTCCCCATTTCCTCTGTGATGTATATACTGCAGACCCCAGCCTCCCCTGTTATGTATCCCTCCTAGGATGTATATGCAGCGCCCCTGGTAACTACAGGGAACTGCACCCTCTCCTAGGATGCAGAACCTGCCCCCAGGTTCCAGGGAACCCAGTGCCACCAACAACAAACACAACAAATCCTAGCTACCACTCCACACCAGGGCCTGCCAGCCAGAAACCAGTGGGATGGTCAGTCAGTCCAGGGGCACAGGAGTTCGGTTGCCAGCATCGGGAAGACTGTAATCTGAGGCTCCAAGGACAGCCAAAAAGTGCAGTGCTGGAGGTCGAAGTGAAAGGACCTGTTAGCTGGGTGTGTAAACCGTGACCCAGGGGCATAGGAGTATGGTTGCCAGCATCGGGGAAGACTAATCTGAGGCTCCAGGGATAGCCAAAAAGGTGCAGTAGTGCCTGGTTCCAGTTGAGTCTAACGGGGCACAGGGCCCTAGATCAGGGAAAGCTTCAAGCAACCTGGTAATTAACCTGACCAGGGAGGTAGCCTGCAAGGACCTCTCTGACCCACTTAAATTCGGCGGTAACTGCAGCAACGTATTAGGACCAGGGTCCTGGACAGAAGGACAATCCTACAGCGTCCAAGCTGATAGACTGCTGTGACACAGCCGGGGGACTCCCGAAGTTTCAAGCTAGGGATCCCACCATATACAATCAGAGTGCAAGGGAAGGAGCACCTGGATCACTCAGTTGCACTGGTAGTACCGGGGACCTGAACCAGCCATTCCCTACAAGCGGCAATAGTGAGTAGAGACTTTGGTTTACCAGCTGCGGGTCTCTCCTTTCCTGCACCCTGTCCACCCTATCCAACACCAGGAGGGACACTGGGGTTATCCCTGCCTGCGGAGGGATTAACATCTTGCTACCATTCCACCGACCTCAGTCCCTTACAACAGCAGCGGCGGCACCCACAGACCTTGCCGCAACACCGCAGGTGGTGTCATGAACATTATCTCCCCTGTAAATATTCCTCTTTTTATTTTCGAAGTGTCCACCATTACCCGGGTCCGGGCCCCTCGAGCCACAGACATCCCGGATCTGAGTAGCCCAGCTATCCACTGGGGTGGTACATATATGCACCGTAGCCTCCCCTGTGATGTATATACTGTAGCCCCAGCCCCTCCTGTGATGTATGTACTGTAGACTGCAGCACCTCCTGATATGTATATACTGTAGCCCCTGGACCCTCTGGTGTATATACTGAAGCCCTCAAACCCGCCTGTGATGTATATACTGTAGTCCCCAGACTCTCCTGTGATATATATACTGTAATCTGTAGCACCTCCTGTGATTTATATACTGTAGCCCCCGGATCCTCTGTAGTGTATATACTGCAGCCCCCATCCCCGCCTGTGATGTATATACTGAAGCCAACAGCCTCCCCTGTGATGTATATACTGTAGCCCCAGACCCCCTGTAATGTATATACTGTAGCCTGCAGCACCTCCTGTGATGTATATACTGTAGTCCCCGGACCCTCTGTGGTGTATATACTGCAGACCCGGATCCCTCCTGTCTCCTTAAATTGGTTGTATAGACTGTTGCGAAAAACTTCAGATATGTTGGTAAAATTGAAGTTGGAAATGAACCTTTTTTCTAGTCCTTTTGTGCAATTTTACTCTATGCGGAAGATCCGCATAGAGTAAGGCGAGAGACCGCGGACTCCTTAAATAAAATCCAGGGCTGCCACAGGCTAACAAATTTCTCATTTGTATCCAAAATTTCGGACAATAATTCCTACATGGCATATATGTGAGAATTCTGTCTGCCATTCCAAGGTGGTGGTTCACACAACGAAGCGCCAATGCGTTGGGATTATCGCATGGGCTGCAATCAGGTAAAATCGCAAAAGGCTCCGTTTTTGCTGCCCAATAGAGCCCGGTAGTATTGAAAGGATTGCCATCTTCAATGAAGGAGTCATGTGCTCCCCTGACATTAAGTTGTACAGGTGGAAAACCTGGTTCCAGAAGGGGGCCAACCTTGTGCACTCCCACCATAAATGTGCAATTGCGCCCTTCTCTGTACCACACCGCCAGCAGTTCTCCGACACCGAGGGGAAGGCCCTGTGAATCCTAGTGAGCTTTTCCTGAGCGCTACCCGCTACCGAAATTTTGTGGGAGAAAATGTATGTCTTTTGTTTGTCTTCCTCTGATAGGCTTAGACCCAACTCTGTTTCCAAATATCGTATGTACGAGGGGCTGCTGCTAAGTCTTTGGCTTTACCCAGAAAGAGATACAAGACAAGATCGGATGATGAAACTTTACATTTATTCCACACACTCTCCACTGATGTCCACACACTTCTTACATCGGTGTTCCAAGTTCTGTAAGCCTAGCAAAAAGAAGGATTTTGGTTGTGCCTCAAACCAGGCATCCTTAGCAGCCATGACATCAGAAATGGTGTGAAATTTGGTACCTTGAGGTGTTTCTTCAGGTTTGGAAACAGATGATAGTCGGAGGGAGCTAGATCTGGTGAATAAGGTGGGTGGTCACCAGCTGGAAGCCCGGCTCTGTCAGTTTTGCCGTGGTCGCTTGTGCAGTGTGAGAGGAAGGCGTTGTCTTGCAGGAACAAGATTCCTTTGGACAACTTACCGTGCCTTTTGTCCTTCAGAGCTGCCTTCAATTGTTCCAAAAGTTCAGTGTAATACCTTTGATGG
Source organism: Anomaloglossus baeobatrachus (assembly GCF_048569485.1). Classification (NCBI taxonomy): domain Eukaryota; kingdom Metazoa; phylum Chordata; class Amphibia; order Anura; family Aromobatidae; genus Anomaloglossus; species Anomaloglossus baeobatrachus. The sequence continues at coordinate 683,803,302 of NC_134356.1, forward strand.
TGGAACCCTTTTGAAGGTAGTCCACTAGCAGCACTCCCTCCTTATCCCAGAACACAGACGTCTATCACCTTAGTGGCTGATTTTTGCACCCTGAACTTCTTTGGACAAGGAGAACCACTGTGCCTCCACTCTTTTGACTCACTTTGCAGATCGCTACCTCATGTCCAAATGTTCATGGATAATGACACTGATACGTTCACGGGAAACCCCCATGATGTCTGCTATTGCTTTAGCTGAAATTTGTCGATTCTCCAGTATGAGGCTGTGCACAGCATTTGCGATCTCCGCAACAACAACCACTCTCGGTCGTCCAGGACGTTCCTCATCATTGGGGCCGAAGTGGCCAGTTTTAAATTTGGCAAACCAGTTCTTAACTGTGGAATATGAAGGGCATTGATCCCCCAATGTCTGCGACATATAACCATGAATTTATTTCCCGGACTTTCCTTGAGGAACAAGAATGTTATTCCTCCTCTGCTCTCAGTTGCTGTGAATATCGCATTAGATGCCGCCATTTTGTTTTCCCGCATGCTTAGAACACTGTTGCCATAAGCAACACACACAAAATTTTAAAAACCTATATTAGACACATAAGGCTTTCATGTAATGTAACATTCGTTACCATAGAATAAAAAAAAAAAAAAAAAAAAAGTCACAAAGGCAAAGACTTATCAGCAGCCCCTCGTAGCTGAGATCAGTGGATCTATGAGCCCCATTTACCAGGGGACAGATACGTCCCTAATTTTAGATAATGTTATACACTTGTACTTATAATTATGTTCAAAATCACTACAGTCTTCTATCTATAAGATCTGAAATACAATACCTTGCTCGGTAGTGAGCGAGACTTACCCCTACAATGTCCTGAGGGATCACTTGTCTTCATCCTGTCCAGCACTTCTAAGTCCCTTGATGATTCCTTCATTATATTCTCTGAAAACATTATAAGCCGTGTACTTCCAAGTGTCCTCCCAGTGACTGATGATATCGCACAGGGCCTCCATCTTCTCCTCGTAGGTAATCTTTTCCATCACATCGTGGTACTGCTCCACAGTCAGGAGATCATGGTACCAGAAATAACGTAGAGCTGGATCTGCATCCTTTATCCATCTAACGAGATCTGATGAATGACAATCTATGAAGTTTACCATGTCTGTAGCATTAGGGGAGACAAACAGAAGGGACACAATCATTACATGTCTGGGATGTTTCTCACTTTATTATTGCATACTAGCTGTAGTATCCGGCGTTGCCTGAGATAGTAACAGTCTGTCCGGCCCTGGCCCCCCCCCCCCCCACCGTCTGTCCGGCCCTGGCGGCGCCCCCCCCCCCCGTCTGTCCGGCCCTGGCCCCCCCCCCCCCCGTCTGTCCGGCCCTGGCGGCGCCCCCCCCCCCCCCGTCTGTCCGGCCCTGGCGGCCCCCCCCCCCCCGTCTGTCCGGCCCTGGCGGCCCCCCCCCCCCCCCCCCCGTCTGTCCGGCCCTGGCGGCCCCCGTCTGTCCGGCCCTGGCGGCCCCCCCCCCCCCCCCCGTCTGTCCGGCCCTGGCGGCCCCCCCTTCCCCCCGTCTGTCCGGCCCTGGCGGCCCCCCCCCCCCCCGTCTGTCCGGCCCTGGCGCCCCCCCCCCCCCGTCTGTCCGGCCCTGGCGGCCCCCCCCCCCCGTCTGTCCGGCCCTGGCGGCCCCCCCCCCCCCGTCTGTCCGGCCCTGGCGGCCCCCCCCCGTCTGTCCCTACATCGATATCATATTACCTCACACATAAGCTTCTTATACTAACAATTTCCTTTGCTCGCATAGCAATCACCTGTATAACCTATAGCTCGCAGTACCATTGAATTTAATGAAAGAAGGTTTTTTGGAGAGTAACTGTAAAGTGCAGGGTTAAATTTTCCAGTCAAAACATAGTCTGTGACGTTCCCCGAGTCACATGAAGCATCTGTGCAAAATTTTGTGATTGTAAAAGTGACGGTGCAAATTCCTTTAGCGGAGATAATCCATCCACCTCACAGGTGCGACATATCAAGATGCTGATTAGACAGTACAACTATTGCACAGGTGTGCGCCTTAGGCTGGCCACAATAAAAGGCCACTAAAATGAGATCTCAGATTCCCTCAAAGTGAACCTGTCAGGTCCAATTTGCAGCAGTTCTGGGTGCATATTGTTAAAGGGAACCTGTCAGCAGAAATTTCCCCTAAAACCTAACAGATTCCCCCTCTGCAGCTCCTGGGCTGCATTCTAGAAAGGTCCCTGTTATTATTGTGCCCCCTTTCTGACCAAAAAAAAAAAAAAAAGAGTTTATAAAGAGGTACCTTTTTGGCTTCGGATTCTATAATGGAGACATGGGGGCGGGCTGCCTGATGGCCGTTATTCTGCCCCCATCGCTGATTTCCACACTTGTGGACACCGCCCACTGCTCCAGCCATCCTCGCGCATGCCCAGTGCCCATCTCTCGTGGATGAGCACTGTGCCCAGTGTCACCGCTGGTGACGTGCGCGCAGGGTTTAGATTATGGGCGGTGCTGTGATGTTTATTTACAAGCAACCGCCCATAATCGCGGGACCGCGCTTTCCCCCTCGGCCTGCTTCGTTCTGCGCAAGCGCGCTGCTGCTGACCTCACGTCACCTCCTTCCCATCTTGCCCTGAGGCAGGAAATAGATGGGATGAGCACGGAAGCAGGAAGCACGAAGCAGGCCGAGGGGGAATGCGCGGTTGCTTGGTAATAAACATCACAGCACCGCCCATAATCTAAACCCTGCGCGCACGTCACCAGCGGTGACACTGGGCACAGTGCTCATCCACGAGAGATGGGCACTGGGCATGCGCGGGGATGGCTGGAGCAGTGGGCGGTGTCCACAAGTATGGAAATCAGCGATGGGGGCGGCATACAGGACCAGGGGGCAGAATAACTGCCATCAGGCAGCCCACCCCCGTGTCCCATTTAGACAATCCGAAGCCAAAAAGGTACCTCTATATAAACTCTTTTTTTTGGTCAGAAAGGGGGCACAATAATAACAGGGACCTTTCTAGAATGCAGCCCAGGAGCTGCAGAGGGGGAATCTGTTAGGTTTTAGGGGAAATTTCTGCTGACAGGTTCCCTTTAATCCCTGCCTAATCATTCCTGTATACACTAGCATAGATAAAGGGATCTTTAGAAAAAGTATGTTAATGAGGCCAGTGACTAGTTGCAAGGGTGTGATTTTCCCTTGGCTAGTCCGCCCTCTTAGCATGTTAGCACACCCGCAGGAGCGTGCTAATATGTTATTCAATGCCCGTTACCCAACATCATGTTGTCACCACCTCAGACGCCGGGCTTAGGGTCATTGGGCATGATCAGAAGCCCCTGCACCTTTGGTCATGTGCACTATGAAGCCGGGTATATGCGTCCCAGCTTCAGAGAGGCCTAGTGCACATGACTGGAAGTGCCCGAATTTCTGATTCATGCGCACTGACCTTAAGCCCGGCATCTCAGGCGGTGACAACAGGCACAGGTATGTGTGTCACTGCCAATGATGCTGGACAATGGGCATTGAATAGCATGTTAGCACACCCCTGGGACATGCTAAGAGGGTGGACTAGTCGGAGGATATAACACTCTTGTGACTAGTCCCCGCGCTCATTAGCATATGATGAAGGATCTTTAGAAATACTTTCTATAAAAACCTTTATTTATGCTACTAGATACAGGGACGGTTAGGCAGGGATTAGCAATATACACCCAGACCTGCTGGTGGTTTTGGGTGCATATTGGACCGGACAGGTTCCTTTTTATAGTTGGATACTAATCTTTGTAGTCCTCCTCGTAAACTAAGTTTCTGACATCCGGCACTATCGTCAGGGCACATACTCTTGTTAAAAGGAACCAACCACCTGGATTTCCCAATATAAAGTGCGGGCAGTGCCATACTGGTGAATAAAATCACATCTTCACTTTTCAGAATGAATCTTTGACTATAGAAAAAAAATGTTGATAGAGGTCCAGAAATTGGTGAGTTCTTTGATTGACATGTGTAGCATGGCGGGCCGTTCTGGGTCGGGTCCTCTATGTAAATTCCTCTTCCAACGTCCTCCTGGCTCGCCCCTTTTCTTTATTCAAATTTCGCGCTGCGCCGCCAGTGCCACTGTTGGCAGCGCGTTCGCATTCCTAGTGTAATGATGTCTTTATTGAAATGGTGGCGGGAGTCAGCGCATGCCACAATGTCCGGTGTCATTTTATTGAAGACGCTGTGGAGAAGACTATGAGCAGCTTTGGCTCATGCGCAGATAAACAAAAAATCTGTGCATGCGCCGATGCCGCTCATAGTCTTATACACAGCGTCTTTAATAAAATGGTGCCGGAGATTGCGGTACGCGAATGCGCCATTTTAATTACGACATCGTACTCTAGCAATGCGCATGCGCCACCATCAGAAGCAATGTGTGAAATTTGAATAAACAAAAGGGGCGAGCCAGGAGGACTCTGGAGGAGGAACTTTCACAGAGGACCCGACAATTAAAGGCCCGCCATGGTGCACACGTCAAAGAATGCAAACATTTCTGGACCCATCAACTTTTTTCAAAAAGATCAAAGCCATCATGCCACGATCCAAAGACAAAATCATCAAAGACCCTATCTGAAAAGTGAAGACATGAATGGGACCAAAAAAAAAAAAAAAAAAATAGGTGGACTCACCTCCCAAGAACAAGCAACAGGCTGATGTAATGAAGTGGCACGTTTACAGGTCTAATACAGGACTATTACAACAACTAGGTAAACTTTGTGAAGTAGAAAGTGGTCTTAAAATATTCCAGAATATGGAGTTTTGTCATCTAGTTGAAAAAAAAAAAAAAAATGGTGGCTTGTCTGTCTTCTACATCAGGAAGCACACTGTGACACATAAGTGTTATGATTCAGGGACCGAGGAGGATCAAAAAATGCAGAAACCCAAAAGGTAACCAGAGTGGCTGGAACCTTAACGGACTGCAGACCTAATCCTGACACAACTAGAAGTAGCCGTGGGACGAGCCTACAATGACCTAGTCGTCTCGACACAGCCGGAGAACTAAATATTCTTACATTAATAAAAACTAATCTGCCTCAGAGCAATCCCCAAAGATATAGATAGCCCCCCCACATGTAAAGACTATGGTGATATAGGAAAACACAATACATAGCTAGAAAACAGATTCAGCAAAGTGAGGCCCAAACTATCTTTATAGGAAAGGATAGGAAGGAGCACTGTCTGCAGCCGTAAAAACCCTAATAAATACCAGCACACCTGATATGAAAAAACCCTGAGACCACACAGCTTGTCCCCCACTATATCAGCACTCTGATGTTACTGGGACCCAAAAACACTAATATAGATGAGAGACTGAATTAATACAAAGCATGACAAAACACAATACATTGCAGAATCATGGAGCTAAGTATGCAGACACTCCCAGCAGGGAATGATCCCATTCCACCAAGAACTCCACACAGACAAAATAGGACTCAAGCATTAGTATCAAAGCAGAAAAACAACAAGAAAGTGGAAACCATAAGCAGAGGTACAAGCTTGTGTGTTGTGAATACATTTTCCAGTTTGGGGCTCCCTCTTGTGGTCAGTGCTGGCGGTGCAGATGATGTGTGGAATGAAAGCCACACATCTATGGAGGACTGGCAATCAGGTATTTCTGATTGGACTATATAACTGAGCAGTTTTCTCCTGTTACTTGCCGGTGCTCAATGGATACCCTGTGTGTTAAGGACATTCTGTAACCAACCAGCCCTGCTCACTACCAGAACTCTTTTCAGACAAGTGGTCTTTGTACCCCTGCTTATTTTCCACTTTGTGTTTTTTTCTGCTTTAATACTAATGCTTGATTCCTATTTTGGCTGTGTGGAGTTCCTGGTGGTATTTGATCACTCCCTGCTGGGAGTGTCTGTATACTTAGCTCCATGATTCTGCATTGTATTGTGTCTTGTCATGCTTGGTATTAATTCAGTCCTTCATCTATATTTGTGTTTTTGGATTCAAGTAACAGTGTGCTGATATAGTGGGGCAGAGGTCATGTGTCCTCAGAGTTTTTTCCATATCAGGCTGCTGGTATTTATTAGGATTTTTACGGCTGAAGACAGTTGCTCTTTTCTATAAAGATAGTTTGGGCCTCACCTTTGCTTAATCTGTTTTTTCTAGCTTTGTATTGTGTTTTCCTATAATCACCGTAGTCTTTACATGTGGGGGACTATCGATTCTTTGGGGATTGCTCTGAGGCAGATTAGGTTTTCTAATATTGCTCTCTAAGAATATTTAGTTCTCTGGCTGTGTTGAGAAAACTAGGTCATCGTAGGCTCGTCCCACGCTTACTTCTAGTTGCGTGTCAGGATTTCAGTCTGCAGTCCGTTAAGGTTCCAGCCATTCGGTTACCTTTTGGATTCATGCATTTTTTGATCCTCCTTGGTCCCTGAATCATAACCGTTTCCACAACTGTCACCGAACAGGAACCTGAAATCCTATAAAGAACCCAATAGTAACCCTGACTAGTGAGGGGCAGGTTGAGTTCACTAGACCTCACCGCTGCACTGAACACATCAGAGAAGTAAAGACAAAAGGGGAAAAAATAACAAGCAAAGGGATATTGCCTGAACACAAGAACTAAAAAATAGTAGAACCTAGAGTAGTAACACCCTTGACCTGGTCTTTTTCCGCTTCTGCTCAATCTCTCACTTTGACAACTCACCTCTTCCCCTCTCTGACCACAACATCCTCTCCTTCAAGCTCACAAACCCTTGCCCATCCCAGCACACCCCCACCTATCACACATTCAGACACCTACAGGCCATTGACTCTCAGACCCTTACAGACTCTTTACACTCATCACTGTCCCCTATCTCCTCACTTTCCTGTCCTGATCTGGCTGTAAACCACTACAATGACACACTCAGAAGCACCCTGGACCAAATAGCACCCTTCACCCTCAGAACCTCCAAACACCAAGCAAAACAGCCTTGGCTCACATCACAAACTATTTCTCCAGCGATGCTCTAGGAGTGCCGAACGCCTATGGAGGAGATCCCGCACACCAGAAAACTTCATCCACTACAAGTTCATGTTAAAGGACCTACAACTCTTCCCTTCACCTCGCCAAACAAACCTACTTCACCACCCTGATCTCCTCACTATCCAACAATCCAAAATAGCTCTTTGCCTTTCACTCCCTCCTCAGTCCCAAAGCACAGACCCCTATCACAGACCTTCATGCTGATGACCTGGCCTCGTATTTCACAGAGAAAATAGAAAACATCCCCCGAGAGATCAGCTCCCAGCCACCAAGCTTTGTGAATCCCATCCCTCCCCATATCCCATCCGGCTCACTTTCCAGATTTGACCCAGTCACAGAGGAGGAAGTCTCCAGGCTCCTATCCTCCTCTCGTCCTGCCACTTGCCCTACTGATCCCTTTCCCGCACACCTTCTCCAATCTCTCTCTCCGGTTGTCACCACTCACCTAACTAAAATCTTCACTCTCTCTCTTCTGGTATCTTCCCTTCCTCCCTCAAACACTATCATAACACCATTATTAAAAAAACCTTCTCTTGATCCGGCCTGCACAAGCAACTACAGACCAGTCTCCAATCCCCCCTTCATCTCCAAACTCTTGGAGCGCCTGGTCTACTCTCGTCTCACCCGCTACCTTTTCACTCACATATAATCACAGAAAAAAATACTCCCAAATTTTTTTCGTTAAACTTATTAAATATCAATATATTGAAACATGAAGTGAGGGGGGGTGTTCAGAAAAATAAAAAATACCCTAAGGGTCTAAAGTACAATATAAAATAGTCTAGTGGACCAGCCAGCGGTATATCCCAGCAAATGGTGGGAAAGGCTTATATCGCTCCATCATCAATTTTTTAACATTCATTGCAGAAACATTTTTAATACACAATTATTATCATCCAGATCCAATAATTAACCATGCATTGAAAAAGAGACTTACATAAAATGTAAATTTATAGCTAGATTTGGCATATACAGTGCCTACAAGTAGTATTCAACCCCCTGCAGATTTAGCAGGTTTGATAGGATGTAAATAAGTTAGAGCCTGCAAACTTCAAACAAGAGCAGGATTTATTAACAGATGCATAAATCTTACAAACCAACAAGTTATGTTGCTCAGTTAAATTTTAATAAATTTTCAACATGAAAGTGTGGGTCAATTATTATTCAACCCCTAGGTTTAATATTTTGTGGAATAACCCTTGTTTGCAATTACAGCTAATAATCGTCTTTTATAAGACCTGATCAGGCCGGCACAGGTCTCTGGAGTTATCTTGGCCCACTCCTCCATGCAGATCTTCTCCAAGTTATCTAGGTTCTTTGGGTGTCTCATGTGGACTTTAATCTTGAGCTCCTTCCACAAGTTTTCAATTAGGTTAAGGTCAGGAGACTGACTAGGCCACTGCAACACCTTGATTTTTTCCCTCTTGAACCAGGCCTTGGTTTTCTTGGCTGTGTGCTTTGGGTCGTTGTCTTGTTGGAAGATGAAATGACGACCCATCTTAAGATCCTTGATGGAGGAGCGGAGGTTCTTGGCCAAAATCTCCAGGTAGGCCGTGCTATCCATCTTACCATGGATGCGGACCAGATGGCCAGGCCCCTTGGCTGAGAAACAGCCCCACAGCATGATGCTGCCACCACCATGCTTGACTGTAGGGATGGTATTCTTGGGGTCGTATGCAGTGCCATCCAGTCTCCAAACGTCACGAGTGTGGTTGGCACCAAAGATCTTGATCTTGGTCTCATCAGACCAGAGAACCTTGAACCAGTCTGTCTCAGAGTCTTCCAAGTGATCATGAGCAAACTGTAGACGAGCCTTGACATGACGCTTTGAAAGTAAAGGTACCTTACGGGCTCGTCTGGAACGGAGACCATTGCGGTGGAGTACGTTACTTATGGTATTGACTGAAACCAATGTCCCCACTGCCATGAGATCTTCCCGGAGCCCTTTCCTTGTTGTCCTTGGGTTAGCCTTGACTCTTCGGACAAGCCTGGCCTCGGCACGGGTGGAAACTTTCAAAGGCTGTCCAGGCCGTGGAAGGCTAACAGTAGTTCCATAAGCCTTCCACTTCCGGATGATGCTCCCAACAGTGGAGACAGGTAGGCCCAACTCCTTGGAAAGGGTTTTGTACCCCTTGCCAGCCTTGTGAACCTCCACGATCTTGTCTCTGATGGCCTTGGAATGCTCCTTTGTCTTTCCCATGTTGCCATGTTGACCAAGTATGAGTGCTGTTCACAAGTTTGGGGAGGGTCTTAATTAGTCAGAAAAGGCTGGAAAAAGAGATAATTAATCCAAACATGTGAAGCTCATTGTTCTTTGCGCCTGAAATACTTCTTAATACTTTAGGGGAACCAAACAGAATTCTGGTGGTTTGAGGGGTTGAATAATAAATGACCCTCTGAATAAACTTTTCACTATTTAAAAAAAAAAACAAAAAAAAAAAAACAAAAAACATTCTTTTTTGCTGCATTTCACACTTCCAGGCTGATCTACAGTCCAAATGTCACAATGCCAAGTTAATTCCGAATGTGTAAACCTGCTAAATCTGCAGGGGGTTGAATACTACTTGTAGGCACTGTATCTCTCAAATACAGAAACTTGAACTATATGTATTATTGGTAGGACAGTGTAAGAAGATTATAATTATAGAGTACTGTAGTGGGATAAAACAAACATACAGTATTCTTTTTATGTCAAATAAAGCATAAACAAGTTAGCCCCAAGAAGTATTACCCAACGCGTTTCGCCTCCTTGGGTGGAGGTTCATCAGGGGTATAAATATTACATATGTTCCATAGTGTATCACATGTTGTAATATATCAGTTTAGATTCTCATTCTTCAAATAAAGATATTTTTACAATGTAATAGAATTCATCAGTGGGACCTCTTTTCCATTCATAAATATAGCCTCACTCTGATGAAATATTTCACAACAGAGGGCTCTCAGCCCATAACAGGTCAGTGAACCCTTCAATGGTTAATCAGTTCGCCTCCACCCAAGGAGGCGAAACGCGTTGGTAATATTTCTTGGGGCCAACTTGTTTATGCTTTTTTTGACATAAAAAGAATACTGTATGTTTGCTTTATCCCACTACAGTACTCTATAATTATAATCTTCTTACACTGTCCTACCAATAATACATATAGTTCAAGTTTCTGTATTTGAGAGATATTTGCCAAATCTATCTATAAATTTACATTTTATGTAAGTCTTTTTCAATGCATGGTTAATTATTGGATCTGGATGATAATTGTGTATTAAAAATGTTTCTGCAATGAATGTTAAAAAATTGATGTATCATCATTTGTAAAGTTGACTGGTGGAGCGATATAAGCCTTTCCCACCATTTGCTGGGATATACCGCTGGCTGGTCCACCAGACTATTTTATATTGTACTTTAGACCCTTAGGGCATTTTTTATTTTTCTTAACACCCCCTCCCCCTCACGTCATGTTTCAATATATTGATATTTAATAAAAGTTTAACGAAAAAAATTTTGGGAGTATTTTTTTCTGTGATTATATTTTCGGGTTACTCCCCTTTGATTGTTTTTCTGTGATTTGTTTTACCTTTCCACTCACTCTTCTAGATCCTTTACAGTCTGGCTTTCGCCCTTGTCAAAGTGATCAATGACCTATTGACAGCAAAACGTAATGGTGACCACTCTCTGCTTGTCCATTACCTCTCTGCCGCCTTCGACACTGTTGACCACCATCTCCTTCTCTCTATGCTCCATTCTATCGGCCTAAAGGACACTGTGCTCTCCTGGTTCTCCTCCTATCTCTCTGGCCGCTCAGTGTATCATTTGCTGGCTCCACATCTTCTCCTCTTCCTCTCACTGTTGGGGTCCCTCAAGGTTCAGTCCTCGGCCCTCTTCTTTTCTCCCTCTACACTGCCCCAATTGGACAGACCATCAGCAGATTTGGCTTTCAGTACCATCTTTATGCTGATGACACACCACTATACACCTCATCCCCTGAGCTCATATCAGGTCTGCTCTCTATCTGAAACTTAACCTTTCCAACACTGAACTTCTTTTCCCTCCATCTCCCAACCTTCCTAAACCTGACATCTCCCTCTCTGTGTGTGGCACAACGATCTCTCCTTCACCTCCCACATACAATCTCTTGCCCGCTCCTGCCGCTTGCACCTCAAGAACATCTCTAGAATCCGCCCCTTTCTCACAATGGAAACGACAAAAACCCTCACCGTGGCCCTGATCCACTCTCGCCTTGACTACTGTAACTCTCTATTAATTGGTCTCCCCCTAACTAGACTCTCCCCTCTACAGTCCATCCATAATGCAGCAGCCAGGGTCACCTATCTGGCCAACCGCTACTCGGATGCCTCTGCACTATGCCAGTCATTGCACTGGCTGCCCATATATCACAGGATCCAATTCAAACTGCTTGTTCTCACCCACAAAGCTCTCCACAGTGCGGCACCCCCTACATCTCCACCCTCCTCTCCATCACCACAAAGCTCTCCACAGTGCGGCACCCCCTACATCTCCACCCTCCTCTCCATCACCACAAAGCTCTCCACAGTGCGGCACCCCCTACATCTCCACCCTCCTCTCTGTCTATCACCACAAAGCTCTCCACAGTGCAGCACCCCCTACATCTCCACCCTCCTCTCTTTCTATCACCACAAAGCTCTCCACAGTGCAGCACCCCCCTACATCTCCACCCTCCTCTCTATCACCACAAAGCTCTCCACAGTGCAGCACCCCCCTACATCTCCACCCTCCTCTCTTTCTATCACCACAAAGCTCTCCACAGTGCAGCACCCCCCTACATCTCCACCCTCCTCTCCATCACCACAAAGCTCTCCACAGTGCGGCACCCCCTACATCTCCACCCTCCTCTCCATCACCACAAAGCTCTCCACAGTGCAGCACCCCCCTACATCTCCACCCTCCTCTCTATCACCACAAAGCTCTCCACAGTGCAGCACCCCCTACATCTCCACCCTCCTCTCCATCACCACAAAGCTCTCCACAGTGCAGCACCCCCCTACATCTCCACCCTCCTCTCTATCACCACAAAGCTCTCCACAGTGCAGCACCCCCCTACATCGCCACCCTCCTCTCCATCACCACAAAGCGCTCCACAGTGCAGCACCCCCTACATCTCCACCCTCCTCTCTTTCTATCACCACAAAGCTCTCCACAGTGCAGCACCCCCCTACATCTCCACCCTCCTCTCCATCACCACAAAGCTCTCCACAGTGCAGCACCCCCTACATCTCCACCCTCCTCTCTTTCTATCACCACAAAGCTCTCCACAGTGCGGCACCCCCTACATATCCACCCTCCTCTCTATCACCACAAAGCTCTCCACAGTGCAGCACCCCCTACATCTCCACCCTCCTCTCTATCACCACAAAGCTCTCCACAGTGCAGCACCCCCTACATCTCCACCCTCCTCTCCATCACCACAAAGCTCTCCACAGTGCAGCACCCCCCTACATCTCCACCCTCCTCTCTATCACCACAAAGCTCTCCACAGTGCAGCACCCCCCTACATCGCCACCCTCCTCTCTTTCTATCACCACAAAGCTCTCCACAGTGCGGCACCCCCTACATCTCCACCCTCCTCTCCATCACCACAAAGCTCTCCACAGTGCAGCACCCCCTACATCTCCACCCTCCTCTCCATCACCACAAAGCTCTCCACAGTGTAGCACCCCCTACATCTCCACCCTCTCCATCACCACAAAGCTCTCCACAGTGCGGCACCCCCCTACATCTCCACCCTCCTCTCTTTCTATCACCACAAAGCTCTCCACAGTGCAGCACCCCCTACATCTCCACCCTCCTCTCTATCACCACAAAGCTCTCCACAGTGCAGCACCCCCTACATCTCCACCCTCCTCTATCACCACAAAGCTCTCCACAGTGCAGCACCCCCTACATCTCCACCCTCCTCTCTATCACCACAAAGCTCTCCACAGTGCGGCACCCCCTACATCTCCACCCTCCTCTCTGTCTATCACCACAAAGCTCTCCACAGTGCAGCACCCCCTACATCTCCACCCTCATCTCTATCACCACAAAGCTCTCCACAGTGCAGCACCCCCTACATCTCCACCCTCCTCTCTTTCTATCACCACAAAGCTCTCCACAGTGCAGCACCCCCCTACATCTCCACCCTCCTCTCTTTCTATCACCACAAAGCTCTCCACAGTGCAGCACCCCCCTACATCTCCACCCTCCTCTCCATCACCACAAAGCTCTCCACAGTGCAGCACCCCCCTACATCTCCACCCTCCTCTCTATCACCACAAAGCTCTCCACAGTGCAGCACCCCCTACATCTCCACCCTCCTCTCCATCACCACAAAGCTCTCCACAGTGCAGCACCCCCCTACATCTCCACCCTCCTCTCTATCACCACAAAGCTCTCCACAGTGCAGCACCCCCCTACATCGCCACCCTCCTCTCCATCACCACAAAGCGCTCCACAGTGCAGCACCCCCTACATCTCCACCCTCCTCTCTTTCTATCACCACAAAGCTCTCCACAGTGCAGCACCCCCCTACATCTCCACCCTCCTCTCCATCACCACAAAGCTCTCCACAGTGCAGCACCCCCTACATCTCCACCCTCCTCTCTTTCTATCACCACAAAGCTCTCCACAGTGCGGCACCCCCTACATATCCACCCTCCTCTCTATCACCACAAAGCTCTCCACAGTGCAGCACCCACTACATCTCCACCCTCCTCTCTATCACCACAAAGCTCTCCACAGTGCAGCACCCCCTACATCTCCACCCTCATCTCCATCACCACAAAGCTCTCCACAGTGCAGCACCCCCTACATCTCCACCCTCCTCTCTTTCTATCACCACAAAGCTCTCCACAGTTCAGCACCCCCCTACATCTCCACCCTCCTCTCTATCACCACAAAGCTTTCCACAGTGCAGCACCCCCCTACATCTCCACCCTCCTCTCTATCACCACAAAGCTCTCCACAGTGCAGCACCCCACTACATCTCCACCCTCCTCTCTAACACCACAAAGCTCTCCACAGTGCGGCACCCCCTACATCTCCACCCTTCTCTCTATCACCACAAAGCTCTCCACAGTGCAGCATCCCCTACATCTCCACCCTCCTCTCTTTCTATCACCACAAAGCTCTCCACAGTGCAGCACCCTCTACATCTCCACCCTCCTCTCTATCACCACAAAGCTCTCCACAGTGCAGCACCCCCTACATCTCCACCCTCTCCATCACCACAAAGCTCCTCACAGTGCGGCACCCCCTACATCTCCACCCTCCTCTCTATCACCACAAAGCTCTCCACAGTGCAGCACCCCCCTACATCTCCACCCTCCTCCCTGTCTATCACCCCACCACCCGTTCTCTAAGCTCTGCAAATGACTTTCAACTAACATCCACACCAATTCGAACCTCCCACTCCCGGATCCAAGACATCTCCCGAGCTGCACCAAACCTCTGGAACGCTCTACCCCAAGAAGTTAGGACAAATCACAACTTACTCAGCTTCAGATGCACCCTAAAAACGCATCTTTTTAGGGCGGCCTATCACACTCCCTAGCCAAACTAATTTCACCTAATCCCTCCACAACTTATCAGAAATTAGCCCCACGTTAAACTCCATGGCACCCAAATGCATCTCAAGGCTCTGGCCAACTGGTCCAGGAAGCCATTATCTATCCCCCATTTCCTTGAGATGGCTGGATTGACATTGTAAATAAGCACTTGTACCTTGCCCCTCCCCCCATCTCATTGTAGATTGTAAGTTCTCATGAGCAGAGTTGTCTTCTTTCCCTTTAAAAGGGAACCTGTCATCAGAAATTTTGCTTTAAACCTAAAAGTTTCCCCCTCTGCAGCTCGTGGGCTGCATTCTAGCAAAGTTCCTGTACTTTTTGTGCCCCCTTTGAAACCAAATTAAACACTTTATAAAGTTGTACCTTTTTGTCTGTCATTCTTGTAAATTATCCATGGGGGCGGGCTCTCTTGTGTCCGTTGCTGTCCCTCCTGCAGATTGACTCCGTCCCCCATTGCTCCATTTCATATCTCAGGACGCCGCCCACTGTGCCCGAGGTCCCGTGCACGCGAGGATCGCTGGTGACGTGGTTGCAGGCACGAGATTATGGGCGGCGCTGTGATTGCATTGCAAGTGCCCGCCCATAATCTCGTGACCGCGATCTCCCCTCTGCCTCCAGCGTTCTGCGCAAGCGCTGGAAGATGACCCGACGTCACATCCTTCCAATCCTGCCCTGCAGCAGGAAATAAATGGGAGGAGCGGAGCAGCACAGGATACGAGGAGATGCGGAGAGGATCTGAGCGACGTACACAGTAAAAAAAAAAAAAAACATGTAAAATCAAAACAAAGACACACACTGTCTTCTCCGCTCCTCCCATCTATTTCCTGCTGCAGGGCAGGAAGGGAAGGAGGTGACGTCGGGTCATCTTCCAGCGCTGCGCAGAACGCTGGAGGCAGAGGGGAGATCGCGGTCACGAGATTATGGGCGGGCACTTGCGATGCAATCACAGCGTCGCCCATAATCTCGTGCCTGCGACCACGTCACCAGCGGTCCTCGCGTGCACGGGACCTCGGGCACAGTGGGCGGCGTCCTGAGATATGAAATGGAGCATTGGGGGACGGCGTCAATCTGCAGGAGGGACAGCAACGGACGCAAGAGAACCCGCCCCCATGGATAATTTACAAGAATGGCAGAGAAAAAAAAAAGGTACAACATTATAAAGAGTTTAATTTGGTTTCAGAGGGGGCACAAAAACTACAGGAACCTTTCTAGAATGCAGCCCACGAGCTGCAGAGGGGGACACTTAGGTTTAAAGCTAAATTTCTGACAGGTTCCCTTTAAATATTGTATTTTCTATAACTATTACTTGTTTGCATATAATCCTCCTGAATTGTAAAGCGCTGCGGAATATATGTTGGCGCTATAGAAATAAAGATTATTATTATTATTCTTCTTCACAGGCAGCCAGGACACAAATGACTTTGTATCTTCAGCAGGGAATGCTGGGATACACCACTATTTAACGCTGAAGGGCGTGACTAATGAGTAAGTGCAGCTTTGGAAAAGCTGCAATAGTAAAACTGGCACTTAACCACTTCAGTGCCAAGAGAAATGAAACCCATTTAAATGAAGAGAGCCCGATGAGAGGCTCCAGTTCAAAGGCTGTCACTGGTCTCATCATGCAGGGAGACGATCGTGACACCATGCTTGTAAATCAAATCATAGAAAGTTTGAATTTGCAGGGGCTTGCCAATTTAAGGAAATTAGACTTGGATCTTCCGCAGAGCAAATCTACTCAAATCCAATGGAGATCTACAGTGGTGTGAAAAAGTATCTGCCCCCTACTGATTTCTTATTCTTTTGCATGTTTGTCACACTTAATTTCAGATCACCATACAAGTGTAAATATGAGACAAAGATAAAACAAGTAAAAAGAAAATGCAGCTTCTAAATGAATGAAGATCTTTATTATTAAAGGAAAAATAAACCCAAACCTATAGGACCTTGTGTTAAAAACTGATTGCGCGCGCGTCGCCCCCCCCTAAATCATAAATTAACTGTGGTTTATCACATCTTTGGGAAACTGAGTTCAATTTCCCTCACCACACCAAGACCTCATTACTGCCACACCTGTTCTCAATCAAGAAATCACTTAACTAGAACCTGCCTGACAAAGTGAAGTAGACCAAAAGATCCTCCAAAGCTAGACATCGTGCCCCAATCCAAAGAAATTCAGGAACAAATGAGAAACAAAGTAATTGAGATCCATCAGTCTAGAAAAGGTTATAAAGCCATTTCTAAAGCTTTGGGAATCCAGCGAACCACAATGAGAGCAATTATCCATAAATGGCGAAAACATGGAATTGTAGTGACTCTTCCCAGGAGTGTCTAGCAGGCCAAAATTACCCCAAGAATGGAACGATGACTCATTCATCAAAGAGGACACACAGACTTCACAACAACATCCAAAGAACTGCAGGCCTTACGGTCAAGCTACCACTAGGTGGGAAAAGAACTTCTGAGTGTAGTTAGACAGAAGCCCACTAGAGGTCAGTAACACAAAAGCAGGGATAGTAGATCAGTCAGGGTATATAGTGGGATGTCACAATTGTACAGAGGTGAAAACTAGCCAAAGTCAAAGAACAGAGCCGAGGTCGAATACCGGGAGAGCAAGTAAGCACAACAGGGGAGGACGTGTGGAACACGGGACAGGACAGGAGACCAGAGGACAGGGAGGTAAGGTCGAGTAGGAGGGTCGGAGAGGCAGAAGGTACGGAGATCATGGAAATGGAGATCCGGTCAGGTTGGCGGGATGGGGGTCACATCAGTTCGGGCAGGAGGGACGGATGTAAAGTTGGGCAAGGGAAATGGAGGTCAGGACAAACAGTACCAGGTAGCAGGTCAAGAAACAGAACTTCTTACAGGAATGGAGGACACAGCAGAGCCGGAAATATCACTGGAGGCGTCCCGGAGGCAGAACAACCAAGATATATTGGCGTGACCCCCGGAATGAGGCCAGAAGAAACAGGCCCCTCCCAAGAGCCCTAAACCCTGGAGGAAGGATACATGCACCGGCTCAGGAACGGCAGAGCCATGCATGAGTCATGACACTCACATTCCTCAGTTAAGGTCAGTGTTCATGACTCCTCCATAACAAAGAGTGGGCAAAAATGGCGGCATGGCAGAGTTCCAAGACGAAAACCACTGCTGAGAAAAAACAAAGACTCGTCTCAGTTTTGCCAGACAACATCTTGTTGATCCCCAACACTTTGGGAGAATACTCTGGACTAACGAGAAACTATTTGGTAGGTGTATGCCCCAACTGGTGTAGAAGTAACACAGAATTTCAGAAAAGGAACATCATACCAACAGTAAAATATGGTGGTGGGAGTGTGATGGTCTGGGGCTGTTTTGCAGCTTTGTGACCTGGAAGACTTGCTGTAGTAAATTAAACCATGAATTCTGCTGTCTACCAAAAAATCCTGAAGGAGAATGTCTGACCATCTGTTCCTGACCTCAAGCTGGATCGCACTTGGATTATGCAGCAGGACAATGATCCAAAACACACCAACAAGTCCACCTCTGAATGGCTTAAGAAAAACAGAATGAAGGCATAGGAGCGGCCTAGTCAAAGTCCTGACTTTAATCCGATTGAGGTGCTGTGGCCGGACCTTAAGAAGGTGGTTCATGTTCAGAAACCCTCCAATGTTGGAATATGTACAACAATTCTGCAAGGATGAATGGGCCCAAATTCAAGAGCTAAAAGTCTCATTGCCAGTTATAGCAAGCGCTTGATTGCAGTTTTTGCAGCTAATGGCGGCCCAACCAAGTATTAGGTTTAGGGGCAATCACTTCTTCACACACGGCCCTGTAGGTTTGGATTTCTTTTTCCCTTAATAATAAAGACCTTAAATTTATAAACTGCATTTTGTGTTATCTTTATCTAGTATTTACATTTGTTAGGGGATATGAAACGTTTAAGTCTGACAAACGTGCAAAAGAATAAGAAACGAGGAAGGGGGCAAATACTTTTTCACACCACTGTGTTAATAATGATGATGAATTTCACTTTTAGAATTATACAGTGTGTCCACCCATATCCTGTCCACCGCCATTAACTTGAGAACGGCGGCAGCTATAGGCATAGAAGTGGTGTCTAGGTATAGTAAAGTAGCCATGCGCTACGCAATGAAACCACCTACAGCGCCACCTGGTGGAAAACTACAGAGTTAGCATTTTTATCTCAAAAACGGAACGAGATAGAGGAAAAAAAGTGAGTTACAAAGTTGCAGGGCATCAACAATTCAATACGAATCGACACCTTGCATACAGAAATGCTATGATATGAAACCCATGACCCCCAAAACATTGAATGTTGGTCACGCATATGGCGCTCATTAGTGTCCTCCGTCAGCTGCAATGCACATCTGGCCTCTGCACAGCATACTGTATCTTGCTGCACGTTGTGCAATATGGCAGGTGACACGTGTGCACAAGCATCTGTGATACGGCGTCACAGGTCCTGCAATGTTGGTGGAGGGGTGGCATACACCTGCTGTTTGATGTGACCTCACAGAAAGAAGTCCAATGGGGTCAGGTCAGGTGAGCGGAGGCCACTCCACACAGCCACCATACCCAATGACTTGTAGGAAGGTCTCCATGAGGTATCGCTTCACGTCCGCAGCCTTGTGAGGTTTACACCTTCTAATCATAGCATTTCTGTATACAAGGTGTCGATTCGTATTGAATTGATGATGCCCTGCAACTTTGTAATTCACTTTTTTTCTCTATCTCGTTCCGTTTTTCGAAATAAAAATGCTAACTCTGTTGTTTTCCACCAGGTGGCGCTATAGGTGGTTTTATTGCATAGCGCATGGCTACTTTACTATACCTAGACACCACTTGTATGCCTATAGCTGCCGCCATTCTCAAGTTAATGGCAGTGGACAGGATATGGGTGGACACACTGTATACACGTAGCTGTGATATAGGATCATCATCTATATATCTCAATGGAGACTCAGACGTGCTTGACACGTACCGCTATAGGACAGCGGATGCGCTCTACTTCTCTTCCAGCTCTTCATTTCCAGGTCTCTGATGATTTCTTCGTTGTATTTTCTGAGCACTGTATACGCCGTATACTTCTCACTGTTCTCCCAGTGGCTGTATATATCACACAGTCCTCTCATCTTCTCATTGGAGGTTTTCTTTCTAATCATATCATTGTACTGTTCATCACTCAGGAGATCTTTGTTCCACAGATCACAAAGAACTGGATCTACATTCTTGATCCTTCTAACAAGAAATGATTGGTGAAGGTCTATAAACATAACCTTATCTGCAACATGAGAGAATAGTGAGAAAGACATCAATCAGTGCATGTCAGGGGATGATTCTGTGTAAGTCACTTACTGACCACATGCTAGTCATAAACTTGTACTTTTATTTTCATGTAACTTTTTATAATAAACTGTTGGATTTTCACAATTTTTCTCCTCTTTAGGTTCTATGTCTAATTTGCAATCCATTCCGAGCTGGAGGGAGGAGGAGGTGATGTTTCCCATACAATGAGTCACGCTCCCGGTCCGACCGCGCCGCTCATCACCCGTCGCTCCAACCCCTGGGGTCCCCGCTCCCCACAGAGCCCAGTCTCCTGCTACCCAGTCCAGACCTTTTCCCCGTCGGCGCCGCTCACTCACTGCAGCCACCTGCGCTCCAGCATCCTGCCTCTCCTCCTGTGGTCTCGGCTCTGACGTCCGAGTTGCGGCCTTCACACATGCACACTAGACGGCGCGCGTGTGCACTCACCTAGACTTAAAGGGCCAGCACAGCTGTCCGGAATATCACTAATAGTAACCTTGGGTATTTAAGACTTGCTACTCCCCATGGCCAGTGCTTGTTCAACGCGTCCCTGTAGCTTGTCTCTTGTACTAGTTGTTCAGGTCCCTCTATGCCTGTGCTTGGTGTAACACTGTCTCTGCTTGCAGATCCTGAGTACCGTTCTGAGCACACACTCCAGCCTGATCCCAGTAACCTGCATGAGCCTTTACCTCCAGACCTCAGCCTGATCTCAGTAACCTGCATGAGCCTTTACCTCCAGACCTCAGCCTGATCCCAGTAACCTGCATGAGCCTTTACCTCCAGACCTCAGCCTGATCCCAGTAACCTGCATGAGCCTTTACCTCCAGACCTCAGCCTGATCCAAGGAACCTGCACCAGCCTCCACCTCCGGATCTCAGCCTGATCCCGTTAACCTGTACCAGTCTCCGCTTCTGGACTTCAGCCTAATCCCTGTGACCTGCACCAGTCTCAGTTCTGGACTTCAGCCTAATCCCTGTGACCTGCACCAGTCTCAGTTCTGGACTTCAGCCTGATCCCGTTAACCTGTACCTGGGCCAGATCGGATCCTGCATCCAGTGACTCTTGCTGATCCCCGCTTCCGTACATCTAGGCCCTCTGCGGTTACGCCCGACAGTCCCTGTATAGGGGTTCGCTCGAGGTGTCGTCGCAGGGGAGTCCGGTGCATGGTCCAGTGGGTCCACTCCCAGGACTATCCTTACACAATGTGTCTGCAGGCTCCTATACTGTCCCTCGCACTAGGGGACCCGAGACTATCCCTAGCCTCAGGGTTATATCTAATGGTGTAGATGCCTGAGTCTGTTCACATCCCCTCAGGGAAGGAAGAGACAGGAGTGTGATGGCAACACAGATTTAGACAGATAGGCGAAAACCAAAACTTGGACACACTACAAACTCACAGGAACAAACCGTAAGAAACTTACAAGAAATGCAAGGGCAAGTGTTAACCCCACAACCGCTCGCAGCAATAAAGTACTACATCCAACAAGAAGTCTGGATCACAACACCTCACCAGACCAGTATAGGTACACTATAGCTGGCACTAATGGAAGTGTCCAGCCAGCATATATAGGACAGGAGCAAGGAGAATAACAAGTATACCAGCAGAGATGAACTCTTCCTAGCCTGCCTAGGAACTACAAAGTCTATGGGTCAATGGCCGAGTCTCCCTGCGCTGATCACAGACATGTGTCACGCTAGGTACGGGGAAGTACCAAGCAAACGGCAAAAGGGAAGGAAAGGTAAACCATGTGTCTAGGGAAGGGGGCGATGGTAACCCCCTGACCAAACCTACCGCTGACCCCAGTCTTCCCTCACCACCCTAGGTAGGTTCCGCACTTATGCGACCAAGCTGGATAACTGACCCTAAAATAGGTCCTAGGTGAGGAATTGGTGGGATGAGCTTGTAGTGAACCCTGCTAGTTCTAAAAAAGACACAGGGGAAAGAAAACAAATAACTTATCACCAGATGACTCGGTGAGAGGAACTACAACAACAACAAAGTCTCTCTAGATGTATGCAAGCCGACTGCTTGCACTGTTAAGAGTATTAGACCTATCACCAGCCCAGAGTAAGGGAAAATGAGGGTATATAAAGACACAAAGGGAAGTGCTGAATGGGTGAGGAAATCGGCAGGGTCCTAAAAAGAAGGGGATAAACCCCAAGCAGGGAAAAAGGGAAAGTCAGAGAGCAACTTGTGTAGCCAAACACTGCGACCTTCTATAGCTGGAAACTACAGAATTGGTCTGTCAAATGTGACACACTCGCAACATCAGGATCATAGCCAGGCACGGGACTCAGTCCTCTCCACCATCAGGAGTGACCCCGAGCTTAGAAATAGCCTAGGGTCCCCTACAGTGAGGGATACTATAGGATCCCCTGTCCCTTGTTATCCTAGTCACATTGTGACACCACCTAGCAGCAACAAGTCTATGCAACCACTGTCCTATGCTGTAAAGATCAGATTGTTGCATAGAGGAGAAATACTAAGCACTAGTGAGGAGTAAGCACTAAGATACTTGAGTGCTCAGTACTTGAAACAACCAGGTTCGACGCTCAGAGGGACTCAAATTGATTACCGATTATAATGGAAGTCAATGGGAAAGGCGAGCATTTTTCCGGAAGAATACCCAAGCACCACGATTCTCGATCGAGTACTGGGCAGTGCTGAGCATGCTAGTGTGTCGCCTAGAGCTTTGGGGTACTCTGTCCCGGGCTGTATAGGATGCTGTGTCACGGTCGTGTACAGGCCGTTGCACAGTTCCATGGCCCTGGGAACTCTCTTTAATGGAGAGTATATACAGGGGAGATAAGAGTTTATAGTGTGACACCACTTGCGGGTTGCGGTTATAGTTATGGAACCGCCGCTGCTTGGTTGGTTACCCATGGGGCTGATGGTGATGGCAGCTGGGATGGTAGGCCCACCGCAGGTAGGGCCAGGCCCCGGGACATGTATTGTACAGTCTGTCGCAGAAGAAGGGAGACCACACGGTGGGGATGCAATACAACTTTCCTTTACTTACTGAGATGTTAAACGGTGACTCAAGGACAGCTGGTTCAGACCCCTGGTCCCTTTCTACCAGTGCTGGTGTGGTGATCTGGTGTCTTTCCCTGGCACCTCACCCTGGTAAGTGGAACCCCGTAGCCTGCAGTGTTTGTGGGTCCCTGTCTGTCGGCAGTTTCTTGTCCGTATGACTGGCAGTGTGAACTCTGTAGGGTCAGTGTTCGGTTTCGATCCCTGGTTCGATTGGTAACTGCTGATGCCCCCGGGTTCTTTGGGTCAGTGAGGTTCGTGAAGGTCCCCTCACTGTGCAGGTATTTTTGTCAGGCCACGTGAAGCCGACGCTTGACCTAGGGCCCTGTGCCCCGTTGGTGCTCTGGTTCCAGAGGTACCTGAGTGTACCTTCCCTGGCAACCACTCTACTTTGCCACTGAGGTCCCCGTTCCACGACCCCATCTGGAGACACGTCAGTTCCCTTCTACTGTCTGTCTTATCCCGTAGTCCCCTCCCACCGAGCTGTCTAGTGGACTGGACTGGCTCCACCCTCTGGGTGGCTATCCATTGGTTCTCCTAACCAGCTAGTCAACCGTAATGAGGAGTGGGAAACTGGGGATTTTGTGTGTGTAGTTGGCACTGGTATTCCAGGTCCCTGGGGGTAGACCCTGCATCTTTGTCAGGATGCAGTACCTTGTAGTGCCCCGATTGTAGCGCCCCTGAACCACTCGCTCATCATTATTTATAGAGTTACGAGTCTCTAGGATAAGATATAGAGAGATCCAGACTTACCATTGGGGCTTCCGGAAGGACTCCTCCTCTTCAGCCAGTCCTCCATTTCCAAGTCTCTGATGGTTTCTTCATTGTATTCTCTGAGCACTGAATATGCTGTATACTTCCCAGTGTCCTCCCAGCGACAGATAATATCACACAGTGCTTCCATCTTCTCCTCGGAGGTGGTCTTTTCCATCAAAGCATTGTACTGATTCTCAGGCAGTAGATCTGGGTCCTGAAGATCCCGTAGAACTGAATATACATCCTTTATTCTAGTAATAAGGTCTGGCAGGTGGCAGTTTAAAAATTTTAACTTGTCTGCAGAAGAGGGGAAAAAAAAGCAAAAATGACTACACTGTGTGCAGAATTATTAGGCAAATGAGTATGTTAATCCCATGATACTTTTTATACATGTCGTCTTACTCCAAGCTGTATAGGCTTTAGAGCCAACTACCAATTAAGTAAATCCGGTGATGTGCATCTCTGTAATGAGGAGGGGTGCGGTGTAATGACATCAACACCCTATATAAGGGGGGCTTAATTATTAGGCAACTTCCTTTTCTTTGGCAAAATGGGTCAGAAGAGAGATTTGAAGGGCTTTGAAAAGTCCACAATTGTGAGATGTCTTGCAGAGGGACGCAGCAGTCTTGAAATTGCCAAACCTTTGAAGCGTGATCCCCGAACAATCAAGCGTTTCATGGCAAATAGCCAACAGGGTCGCAAGAAGCGTGTTGGGTAAAAAAGGTGCAAAATATCTGCCCATGAATTGCGGAAAATCAAGCGTGAAGCTGCCAAGACGCCATTTGCCACCAGTTTGTCCATATTTCACAGCTGCAACGTTACTGGAGTATCAAAAAGCACAAGGTGTGCCATACTCAGGGACATGGCCAAGGTAAGGAAGGCTGAAAACCACCACCTCTGAACAAGAACATAAGATACATCAAGACTGGGCCAAGAAATATCTTAAGACTGATTTTTCACAGGTTTTATGGACTGATGAATTGAGAGTGACTCTTGATGGGCAGATGGATGGGCCAGAGGCTGGATCAGTAAAGGGCAAGAGCTCCACTCCGACTCAGATGCCAGCAAGGTGGAGGTGGGCACTGGTATGGGCCTAGTATCAAAGATCAAC
Organism: Anomaloglossus baeobatrachus; assembly: GCF_048569485.1. Lineage (NCBI taxonomy): Eukaryota > Metazoa > Chordata > Amphibia > Anura > Aromobatidae > Anomaloglossus > Anomaloglossus baeobatrachus. The sequence goes on from NC_134356.1 coordinate 683,828,097, forward strand.
TTGTGGGACCTTTTCGGGTTTGAGGGTGGAGTGAAGCTCAATTCCCAGACCTACTGCCAGTTTCTGGAAGACAACTTCTTCAAGCAGTGGTACAGGAAGGAGTTGGTATCATTCAAGAAAAACATGATTTTCATGCAGGACAATGCTCCATCACATGCATCCAACTACTCCACAGCGTGGCTGGCCAGTAAAGGTCTAAAAGATGACAAAATAATGACATGGCCCCCTTGTTCACCTGATCTGAACCCCATAGAGAACCTGTGGTCCCACATAAAATGTGAGATCTACAGTGAGGGAAAACAGTGCACCTCTGGAAGCAGTGTCAGGAGGCTGTGGTGGCTGCTGCACGCAATGTTCATCGTAAACAGATCAAGCAATGACAGAATCTATGGATGGTCGGCTGCTGAGTGTCATCAGAAAGAAAGGGGGCTATATTGGTCACTAATTGTTTTGTGTTTTGTTTTTGCATGTCAGAAATGTTTATATTTTCTAAATTTTGTGCAGTTATATTGGTTTACCTGGTGACAATAAACAAGTGAGATGTGAATATATTTGGTTTTTATTAAGTTGCCTAATAATTCTGCACAGTAATAGTACCTGCACAGACAGATATCCTTCTAAGATAGCCAAATCTAAAACCCCTCCAACTGCCAAAAATATTAAGCTTTGATATTTAGTCTTTTGGGCTGATTGAGA